>NC_054480.1:2279766-2579766 GCF_017639515.1 Carcharodon carcharias | reverse complement strand
ACTGGGGGCCATTGATGTTGGGGTGAAAAAATGGGGCTCCCTTGAAAGTAAAACCGAGGTTCCAGTGTAAAATATGTGAACAAAATAAATTGTGTATGTTGGGGTTTAGTAGCATTAAATGACGAGATTTTGTCTGGTTCCACAGCAACAACCATTGCTTGGCAGAGAGAATTCATTGCTGTTCATCACAGTGTTACTGAGTGACAAGATTGGGCATAGGCTGATGGGATGTACTGCAGCAGTTTTACACTGGTGGAAATCTGGTCAACGGAGAGGGTCCTTTAAGAGCCGTTGTTCTCTGTTTGTACTAAACTGGAGCTGGCTGTGTGAACAAGCTGTCCGAATGAAGTCTTGGTTTCCACACCTTGGTGAAGTGGTCATGTTATCGCAGCTCCGCACACACAAATTGATGCAGCGACATTATGAACTCACGGTGCTAAGAGCACAGGCACACAAAACAGGCTGGGACCATCCAATGTGGAATTTTCACTGCAAAGCCAGCCCTGTTTAATCAGTAACGTGTTTTCCTGGGGTTGGCTGTTTCTGATGGGACCACTTTGGGATCGCTCCAACAGCGATGTCTCCTGGAGTGTCCTTGTTTGAGGTTGAGTTGGGAGGGGGGGGATTACCATTGACCAGAAACTGAACTGGACTAGCTGTATAAATTCTGTGGCTACAAGAGCAGGTCAGAGGCTAGGAATCCTGCAGTGAGTAACTCACTTCCTGATTTCCCAAATCCTGTCCACCATCTACAAGGCACAAGTCAGAAGTGTGATGGAATACTCCCCACTTGTCTGGGTGAGTGCAGCTCCCACAACACTCAAGAAGCTTGACACCATCCAGGACAAAGCAGTCCACTTGATTGGCACCACATCCACAAATATTCACTCCCTCCACTGCCAACGCACAGTAGCAGCAGTGTGTACCATCTACAAGATGCACTGCAGGAATTCACCAAGGCTCCTTCGACAGCACCTTCCAAACCCATGACATCTACCGTCTAGAAGGACAAGGGCAGCAGATAGATGGGAACGCAACCATCTGGAAGTTCCCCTCCAAGTCACTCACCATCCTGACTTGGAAATATATCGCCGTTCCTTCACTGTCACTGGATCAAAATCCTGGAACTCCCTCCCTAACAGCATTGTGGGTGTACCTACACCACATGGACTGCAGCGGTTCAAGAAGGCAACTCACCATCACCTTCTCAAAGGCAATTAGAGATGGACAATAAATGCTGGTCCAGCCAGTGCAGCCCACATCCCAAAAACAAATTAAAAATAAGACTACTGTTGTCTTTTTGTAGTTGATGAGATCCTTTCCCTGTCTTCCATAACTTTAGCACCTTTCACCACCTCAGGAATTCCCAAAGTGTCAAATCATTCTTTGAGGTGGAGTCACTGTAATAAGCCAGTTTGGACCCAACTTGGTCCAATAATCTGTTTTCATGATGTTGGCTGAGTGTAAAATCTTGGCCAGAACAGTGGGGGAGAACCTCCGTGATTTTCTTCCAAACATGGCCATGGGATCTTCTGACTTTCACCTGAGGGGCAGACAGGCCTTGGTTTAACATTTCAAAAAAAACCCAGCACCTCTGCTGGTGCAGCACTCCCTTAGTACTGACCCTCCGACAGTGCAGCATTCCCTCAGGGCTGACCCTCCGACAGTGCAGCATTCCCTCAGGGCTGACCCTCCGACAGTGCAGCATTCCCTCAGGGCTGACCCTCCGACAGTGCAGCGCTCCCTCAGCACTGACCCTCCGACAGTGCAGCACTCCCTCAGTACTGACCCTCCAACAGTGCGGCACTTCCTCAGCACTGACCCTCCGACAGTGCGGCCCTCCCTCAGTACTGACCCTCCGACAGTGCGGCGCTCCCTCAGTATTGACCCTCCGACAGTGCGGCACTCCCTCAGTACTGACCCTCCGACAGTGCGGCGCTCCCTCAGTATTGACCCTCCGACAGTGCGGCACTCCCTCAGTACTGACCCTCCGACAGTGCGGCGCTCCCTCAGTACTGACCCTCCGACAGTGCGGCGCTCCCTCAGTACTGAGCCTCCGACAGTGCGGCACTCCCTCAGTACTGACCCTCCGACAGTGCGGCGCTCCCTCAGTACTGACCCTCCGACAGTGCGGCACTCCCTCAGTACTGACCCTCCGACAGTGCAGCGCTCCTTCGGCACTGACCCTCCGACAGTGCAGCATTCCCTTGGCACTGACCCTCCGACAGTGCGGCCCTCCCTTGGCACTGACCCTCTGACAGTGCGGCCCTCCCTCGGCACTGACCCTCTGACAGTGCGGCCCTCCCTCGGCACTGACCCTCCGACAGTGCGGCGCTCCCTCGGCACTGCACTGAGGTATCATCCTGCTCAAGTCTCTGGAATGGCACCTGAATTCATGGCTTCTGATTCTGAGGTGTGTGTGTGTGTGTTACCTGCTGTCCCACAGATTGCACATTGAAACCACAGAACAATCCATCATAGTGACGACAGAGTTGGAAATGCGAGGGATTAACTAACAGAATGTACCAGGCCCTGGGGCAGTATGTGAACCGGGGCAATAGCGCAGGAATGACAGGCATGTCTCCAGGCATTAAGTTTCGCTGCTTTTGCTAACTCTGTGCACATAATCACTGACCTTCAACTTCAGAATTCAAGGTGAAGCCTGTTCCAGTCAAGCAGCTGTTGACTGCAACTTGCACGCTGGAATTTATTAGACTGTTAAGGGAATAGATCCCTGGTGATTTTTTTTGTCACCTCGATTCTTGTAGAAGCTGTGAGGAATAATCAAGAGACAATGGACCCCAGGGGTGAGCAATAAAATGTCAAATTCCTGCTGGTTTCAACGCTTTAAATAGGCTGTGTCTTCAGCTGCCCAGACCCTAAACTCTGGGATTCTCCCTAAAACTCTTCCTCCCCGCTTCAGATGCACCTGAAAAGCCACCTCTTTGTTTTTGAACTTGTTTTTAGTCACCTGATCTAACGATTCTTTGGTTGGGTGTCGATTTTTGTTTGAATTATGCATGAATTATACTATGTAAAGTACCTTGATTATTCTCATACACTGAAGGTGCCATTGTAAATGCAAGCTTTTTTTATATCCTTTCATGGGATATGAGTATCGCTGGCAAGGCCAGCATTTGTTGCCCATCGCAAATTTCCCTTGAACCGAGTGGCTTGCTACGGCCATTTCAGAGGACAGTTAAAAGTCAATCCCATTGCTGTGGGTCTGGAGTCATATGTAGGCCAGACCAGCTAAGGACAGCAGATTTCCTTCCCTTAAAGACATTGTTGTATTTGACAGAAGTGAATGACAAATTAAAAATGAATCCAACTTAAAATTAGCTTTAAGACAAGGTGACACAGCATTAAGTACAGTTTGGGTGTTATACTTGTTTAATGATGAGAAAACTCTCCCGACATCGCTCTCTAAGCTGTGCAATCCTGGGCAGTTTAGAACCCCACCTCTGTGCTAAAAGAGGAATATAACTGCATGGAGTTATTTAAAATCAAAATGTTAACCTCAGAATCCTTTTGACCAGAATGGCTCTGAAATAGAAACCAGAAATAGGGTTTTAGGGAAACCCACCTCAGCCTGTAATCAGGACATTTTTAATTCTCTGGCAGGAAGTAAGGTTTTCAGTTTGACGGAGCAACTTTGATTTTTTATTTGAGTCCCTGGCTGTTTTTTTTAGGGGAATGGGGGTGTTAATTTCTGTCTTCCTATCTCCCTGCTGTCTCCAGGCTGCAGCCCAGCACTGGACCAGTAGATTCATGTCAGGAACAGCTGGATATTGGGGATGGTGAGATCAGACAGGATGAAGGACTTTTCATTCAAGCTGCCGATGGGATTGTGAGAGCAGTGAAGAAGATCAGGGGTGGTCCTGTAGGGTCTGCCTCTACCTTGTCTCCTTGCTCACCTCCCCCTCCCTCACCCTCCACTCTCCCCCTCCCTCGACTCTCCTCCTCTCTCGCCCTCCGCTCTCCCCCTCTCTCGCCCTCCGCTCTCCCTCCTCCCTCGCCCTCCGCTCCAATCTCATGTTTACAGATTAGTTTAGTACCAGCTTTCATGTAGCAGCACCTTCCTGTTTTTTACATTTCACTCCCAAGTTTGTTACTCACTCAGACAGCCTGCCTTCTCCTCACTGCTTCAGACAGTGAATCATCTGTGGAGAAAATGCTCAGTGTCCCTGCCAAGATATAACTCAATCCAGGTGCTCAGACTCCACACGGAATGTGCTACTCAACTGTGAGATAGAATCCATTCACTCTCCTCACAGCCCTTTCACCGCTGGGGGAAGAAATGCTCCCAATCCCCTCACTTTGCACATCATCCTGAATTCCTTGCTGAAATTGCACACAGGGCTACCATTTTGACATTACGTGCAGTGGCCAAGCAACAGGAGGTTGTGGTTCTTCTGTTTTTTGGCCTTTTAAAGTGGCCCATCAGACGGTCGTATGGGAGAGGTTAAGACGGCAGGCAGCCTGTTAACAGACTCGGAGCTCCCAGACTTGCCCACTGTATAGCAGCTGTTGCCACATACCCTTAACAGCATTAACATGAAACTTTATACTGGTCTTTGCCTTCATGGCTTGGTCTGGAATTTGTTGTCCTTGTTCACCTGGAGCGGTGGATTCAGGAGGAGAGGGTGAGCCTCAAACTTGGACCTCTGTTGGTTCAGCTGGGATGATAAGCATCACCTACTTTGCTAAATAGCAGAATACAGAGCCAGGTTTGCTGCACCTCACCCCTATCCATCACTCCCCGACCCCCCACACCTCACACCCCGGTGGACTGCATAAATGTGAACTCCAGCTTTTGATTAGACTGGGGGGAGGGGAGAACATTCTCACTAACAAAACAACAAACGAAGCAATGTGTTGCTGTTTATAAAGAATGATGCAGCACAGGGAAGGCCATTCAGCCCATTGAAGCTGTGTCAGCTTTGAAAGAGCTACTCAGTTAATCCCGCACCTGTCCCTGTACTTTCCCCATATCCTTATAATCTTTTCCTAATTCTTTTAGAAAGTTATTATTCAATCTACTTCCGCTACATCTTCAGACAGCGTGTTCCAGATCATCATAACTTGTCATGAGATATTTCTTCGTCAGTTATTCAGCTCTTTTGCCAAAATAAAAGCAAAATACTGCAGATGCTGAAAACCCAAAACAAAAATTGCTGGAAAAACTCAGCAGGTCTGACATCATCTGTGGAGAGGAAGAGTGTTAACATCTTGAGTCCGTATGACTCTTCTTCAAAACTTCTGATGAAGAGTCATACGGACTCGAGATGTTAACTCTCTCTTCCTCTCCACAGATGCTGTCAGACCTGCTGAGTTTTTCCAGATATTTTTGTTTTGGGTTTTTTTGCCAATTACCTTCAACCCTCTGGTTGTCAACCAACTACCAGTTTCTCCTTCCTTACTTGAACAAAACAGTTCAGAATTTTAAACTCCTCTGACCAGTCTCTCCTTAACTCTCTCTGTTCTAAGATGAGCAATAATTGTACTTTCTGAAATGTACAGGCGTTACACGAATCTGAAATATTTTGTTCTGAGAAACAAATTCAAATGTAGTAATGTGAACTGAAACAGCATTTGAAATACAGAGCTGGCCAGTCAGTGCGTGAAATATACAGAGCTGGCCAGTCAGTGCATGAAATATACAGAGCTGGCCGGTCAGTGCGTGAAATATACAGAGCTGGCCGGTCAGTGCGTGAAATATACAGAGCTGGCCGGTCAGTGCATGAAATATACAGAGCTGGCCGGTCAGTGCGTGAAATATACAGAGCTGGCCGGTCAGTGCATGAAATATACAGAGCTGGCCGGTCAGTGCATGAAATATACGGGGCTGGCCGGTCAGTGCGTGAAATGTACCGGGCTGGCAGTTCAGTTCGTGAAATATACAGGGCTGGCTGGTCAGTGCGTGAAATATACGGGGCTGGCCAGTCAGTGCGTGAAATATACAGGGCTGGCTGGTCAGTGCGTGAAATATACGGGGCTGGCCAGTCAATGCGTGAAATATACGGGGCTGGCCAGTCAATGCGTGAAATATACGGGGCTGACCAGTCAGTGCGTGAAATATACGGGGCTGGCCGGTCAGTGCGTGAAATATACGGGGCTGGCCGGTCAGTGCATGAAATATACAGGGCTGACCAGTCAGTGTGTGAAATATACAGGGCTAACCGGTCAGTGCTTGAAATACAGAGCTGGCCAGTCAGTGCGTGAAATGTACGGGGCTGGCCGGTCAGTGCGTGAAATATACGGGGCTGGCCGGTCAGTGCGTGAAATACGGGGCTGGCCGGTCAGTGCGTGAAATATACGGGGCTGGCCGGTCAGTGCGTGAAATATACGGGGCTGGCCAGTCAGTGCGTGAAATACGGGGCTGACCGGTCAGTGCGTGAAATATACGGGGCTGGCTGGTCAGTGCGTGAAATATGGGGCTGGCCAGTCAGTGCGTGAAATGTACGGGGCTGGCCGATCAGTGCGTGAAATATACGGGGCTGGCCGGTCAGTGCGTGAAATACGGGGCTGGCCGGTCAGTGCGTGAAATATACGGGGCTGACCGGTCAGTGCTTGAAATACAGAGCTGGCCAGTCAGTGCGTGAAATATACGGGGCTGACCGGTCAGTGCTTGAAATACAGAGCTGGCCAGTCAGTGCGTGAAATATATGGGGCTGGCCAGTCAGTGCGTGAAATATACGGGGCTGACCGGTCAGTGTGTGAAATATACGGGGCTGACCGGTCAGTGTGTGAAATATACGGGGCTGACCGGTCAGTGTGTGAAATATACGGGGCTGACCAGTCAGTGCATGAAATAAACGGGGCTGACCGGGTCAGTGCGTGAAATATACAGGGCTGACCGGTCAGTGCATGAAATAAACGGGGCTGGCCGGTCAGTGTGTGAAATGTACAGGCCTGACCGGTCAGGGTGTGAAATATACGGGGCTGACCGATCAGTGTGTGAAATATACGGGCCTGACCGGTCAGGGTGTGAAATATATGGGGCTGGCCGGTCAGTGTGTGAAATATACAGGGCTGACCAGTCAGTGCATGAAATATATGGGCCTGACCGGTCAGTGTGTGAAATATACAGGCCTGACCGGTCAGGGTGTGAAATATACGGGGCTGACCGGTCAGTGTGTGAAATATACGGGGCTGACCGGTCAGTGTGTGAAATATACGGGGCTGACCGATCAGTGTGTGAAATATACGGGCCTGACCGGTCAGTGTGTGAAATATACGGGGCTGACCGGTCAGTGTGTGAAATATACGGGGCTGACCGGTCAGTGTGTGAAATATACGGGGCCGACCGGTCAGTGTGTGAAATATACGGGGCTGACCGGTCAGTGTGTGAAATATACGGGGCTGACCAGTCAGTGCATGAAATAAACGGGGCTGACCGGGTCAGTGCGTGAAATATACAGGGCTGACCGGTCAGTGCATGAAATAAACGGGGCTGGCCGGTCAGTGTGTGAAATATACAGGCCTGACCGGTCAGGGTGTGAAATATACGGGGCTGACCGGTCAGTGTGTGAAATATACGGGGCTGACCGGTCACTGTGTGAAATATACGGGCCTGACCGGTCAGGGTGTGAAATATACGGGCCTGGCCGGTCAGTGTGTGAAATATACGGGCTGACCGCTCAGTGTGTGAAATATACGGGCTGACCGCTCAGTGTGTGAAATATACGGGGCTGACCGGTCAGTGCGTGAAATATACGGGGCTGACCGGTCAGTGCGTGAAATATACGGGGCTGGCCGGTCAGTGTGTGAAATATACAGGGCTGACCGGTCAGTGCGTGAAATATACGGGGCTGACCGGTCAGTGTGTGAAATATATGGGGCTGGCCGGTCAGTGTGTGAAATATACAGGGCTGACCAGTCAGTGCATGAAATATACGGGCCTGACCGGTCAGTGTGTGAAATATACAGGCCTGACCGGTCAGGGTGTGAAATATACGGGGCTGACCGGTCAGTGTGTGAAATATACGGGGCTGACCGGTCAGTGTGTGAAATATACGGGGCTGACCGATCAGTGTGTGAAATATACGGGCCTGACCGGTCAGTGTGTGAAATATACAGGCCTGACCGGTCAGTGTGTGAAATATACGGGCCTGACCGGTCAGTGTGTGAAATATACGGGGCTGACCGGTCAGTGTGTGAAATATACGGGGCCGACCGGTCAGTGCGTGAAATATACGGGGCTGACCGGTCAGTGTGTGAAATATACGGGGCCGACCGGTCAGTGCGTGAAATATACGGGGCCGACCGGTCAGTGCGTGAAATATGGGGCTGGCCGGTCAGTGCGTGAAATATACGGGGCTGGCCAGTCAGTGCGTGAAATATACGGGGCTGACCGGTCAGTGTGTGAAATATACGGGGCTGACCGGTCAGTGTGTGAAATATACGGGGCTGACCGGTCAGTGTGTGAAATATACGGGGCTGACCAGTCAGTGCATGAAATAAACGGGGCTGACCGGGTCAGTGCGTGAAATATACAGGGCTGACCGGTCAGTGCATGAAATAAACGGGGCTGGCCGGTCAGTGTGTGAAATGTACAGGCCTGACCGGTCAGGGTGTGAAATATACGGGGCTGACCGATCAGTGTGTGAAATATACGGGCCTGACCGGTCAGGGTGTGAAATATATGGGGCTGGCCGGTCAGTGTGTGAAATATACAGGGCTGACCAGTCAGTGCATGAAATATATGGGCCTGACCGGTCAGTGTGTGAAATATACAGGCCTGACCGGTCAGGGTGTGAAATATACGGGGCTGACCGGTCAGTGTGTGAAATATACGGGGCTGACCGGTCAGTGTGTGAAATATACGGGGCTGACCGATCAGTGTGTGAAATATACGGGCCTGACCGGTCAGTGTGTGAAATATACGGGGCTGACCGGTCAGTGTGTGAAATATACGGGGCTGACCGGTCAGTGTGTGAAATATACGGGGCCGACCGGTCAGTGTGTGAAATATACGGGGCTGACCGGTCAGTGTGTGAAATATACGGGGCTGACCAGTCAGTGCATGAAATAAACGGGGCTGACCGGGTCAGTGCGTGAAATATACAGGGCTGACCGGTCAGTGCATGAAATAAACGGGGCTGGCCGGTCAGTGTGTGAAATATACAGGCCTGACCGGTCAGGGTGTGAAATATACGGGGCTGACCGGTCAGTGTGTGAAATATACGGGGCTGACCGGTCACTGTGTGAAATATACGGGCCTGACCGGTCAGGGTGTGAAATATACGGGCCTGGCCGGTCAGTGTGTGAAATATACGGGCTGACCGCTCAGTGTGTGAAATATACGGGCTGACCGCTCAGTGTGTGAAATATACGGGGCTGACCGGTCAGTGCGTGAAATATACGGGGCTGACCGGTCAGTGCGTGAAATATACGGGGCTGGCCGGTCAGTGTGTGAAATATACAGGGCTGACCGGTCAGTGCGTGAAATATACGGGGCTGACCGGTCAGTGTGTGAAATATATGGGGCTGGCCGGTCAGTGTGTGAAATATACAGGGCTGACCAGTCAGTGCATGAAATATACGGGCCTGACCGGTCAGTGTGTGAAATATACAGGCCTGACCGGTCAGGGTGTGAAATATACGGGGCTGACCGGTCAGTGTGTGAAATATACGGGGCTGACCGGTCAGTGTGTGAAATATACGGGGCTGACCGATCAGTGTGTGAAATATACGGGCCTGACCGGTCAGTGTGTGAAATATACAGGCCTGACCGGTCAGTGTGTGAAATATACGGGCCTGACCGGTCAGTGTGTGAAATATACGGGGCTGACCGGTCAGTGTGTGAAATATACGGGGCTGACCGGTCAGTGCGTGAAATATACGGGGCTGACCGGTCAGTGTGTGAAATATACGGGGCCGACCGGTCAGTGCGTGAAATATGGGGCTGGCCGGTCAGTTTCTGAAAGAAGTTGGTGTTTTGGATGGGTCTTTATTGGATTGGCCCCTTTGCCGGTTCACAGTGTAATGATTTTCCCCAATAGTATTATTCTTTTCTGTAAACTTGCTATAGGCTTGGCTTGAAGTAAATGCCTGTTTGATGATGTATTGCAAATGGAGTGTAGCAGAACAGAGGAAGCTCACGTTCACTTTCTTCCACAGTATTTCAGCCAAAGCAAAGCTGGAATGAAGTACTTTTTGAAGTGTAGTCACTGTTGTAATGTAGGAAGCAAAGGAACCAGTTTGTACACAGCAAGCTCCAACAAACAGTGGAGTCACTATGGCACAGAAGAAGACCGTTTGTTCCTTCGAGTCAGTGCAGGCTCCCTGTCGAACAAGCCAGTGAGTTCTATTCCCTCACTGTAGCCCTGCAAGTTTGTTTCCCTCAAGTGTTCATTCAGTTTCCTTTTTAAATCATTTATCGCCTCTGCTTCCACCACCCTCTTAGGCAGCGAGTTCCAGGTCATTATCACATTCTGTGTAAAAAGAAGCTTTTCCTTAACTCTCCTTATACCTTAAACCTGTATCTCCTCATTTGTGTATCATCAGTCAGACAAATTACCAGATCAACTCAGTTTGGTGATGTATGTGGGATAAATATTGGCCAGATCACCAAGGGGAACTCCCCTTCTTCAAATAGTACCATGGGATCTTTTATGTTCACCTGTGATACCAGACGGGACTAATATCCGATCTATAAGAGCGCAGCACTCCCTCAGTACTGACCCTCTGACAGTGCAGCACTCTCTCAGTATTAACCCTCCGACAGTGCAGCACTCTCCTAGTACTGACCCTCCGACAGTGCAGCACTCTCTCAGTATTAACCCTCCAATGATGCAGCTCTCCCTCAGTACCAACAGTGCAGCACTCTCTCAGTATTAACCCTCCAATGATGCAGCACTCCTTCAGTACTGACCCTCCGACATTGCAGCTCTCCCTCAGTACTGACCCTCCAGACTGCTGTCTTAGTACTGACCCTCTGATGGTGTGGTGCTCCCTCAGCACTGACCCTCCAACCCTCAGTACAGATGAGGGATGGAAAAAGGGCATGAGGGGGTCAGAGAGGATTGGGTGGACGAGAGGGGGTTTATTGCAATTGCTGAGGTTTGGTGGGTGGAGGCCGTGGAGGGATTTTAAGTGACATCACACTGCCATAGGGGAAAAGAAACCAAATAAACAGAGACATCGGCATGAGATTTGGGAAGTCTGTAGCTTGCAGAAGGAAGTAAAGAACAAGTTTGATTTCCTAGGAGCATCAGGAGTGTATTTGGGTTTGTTGCACGTTCTCAGCTCTATTCTCTTCTCTAACTTGAAATATTCATAAGTTTTTCATGATATGAAGGAAATGTTGTCCAAATTTTGTAAATTGTTTTGAGTCAGAGGGTTAAAACCTGATTGACCTGTTTCCGAGATTCCAAGTACAGTTTGTGAACCTGTGGTTTTCATTTGTTCTATTCCTGACATTTACTTCAATCTTCAGTTTATCAATTCTGCGATTGACTGTCCAATAATAAAATAAACACTCCCAGGACAGGTACGGCATGGGGTTAGATACAGAGTAAAGCTCCCTCTACACTGTCCCCATCAAACACTCCCAGGACAGGTACTGCACTAACGTGAGTGACTTACTGAAATAAGTAATTAAAGTAATTGATATGATTTATATATATTTTGCTTCAGGTGCTACGAAGGAGATTGGTTCAGCTCTGACCAGGATGTGTATGAGGCATCGCAGTATCGAGTCAAGGCTGAAGCAGCTCACTGTGTAAGTCTGTTTCATACGTTACTCTTGTTTTCTAAAACAAACCTCTGTCCCTTGATTTTTGCTCTCTCACTTGGTCTCACTATCTCAGTCTCTTATTCTTACTCTTGGTTTTATCTTCCTTTATCTCTCTCTCACAGGTGTGTAAACTTTCTCTCTCAAATCCCCATCACTTACTAACTTGTTTTTTCTTTCTTTTCCCGAAACAGCGCTCTGACTGACAGTTTGATAAACCCTCTCGAGGGGCGGATTGAGGAGTGGAAGAAAATTGCTAACCAACTGGACAAAGACCATGCCAAAGGTAACTGATCCGGCCCGGCACCCTCACTCACTACCCAGCCCAGCTCCCTCACTCACTACCCGGCCCAGCTCCCTCACTCACTACCCGGCCCAGCTCCCTCACTCACTACCCGGCCCAGCTCCCTCACTCACTACCCGGCCCAGCTCCCTCACTCACTACCCGGCCCAGCTCCCTCACTCACTACCCGGCCCAGCTCCCTGACTCACTACCCGGCCCAGCTCCCTCACTCACTACCCGGCCCAGCTCCCTCACTCACTACCCGGCCCAGCTCCCTCAGTCACTACCCGGCCCAGCTCCCTCACTCACTACCCGGCCCAGCTCCCTCACTCACTACCCGGCCCAGCTCCCTCACTCACTACCCGGCCCAGCTCCCTCACTCACTACCCGGCCCAGCTCCCTCACTCACTACCCGGCCCAGCTCCCTCGACTCACTACCCGGCCCAGCTCCCTCACTCACTACCCGGCCCAGCTCCCTCACTCACTACCCGGCCCAGCTCCCTCACTCACTACCCGGCCCAGCTCCCTCACTCACTACCCGGCCCAGCTCCCTCACTCACTACCCGGCCCAGCTCCCTCACTCACTACCCGGCCCAGCTCCCTCACTCACTACCCGGCCCAGCTCCCTCAGTCACTACCCGGCCCAGCTCCCTCAGTCACTACCCGGCCCAGCTCCCTCAGTCACTACCCGGCCCAGCTCCCTCACTCACTACCCGGCCCAGCTCCCTCACTCACTACCCGGCCCAGCTCCCTCACTCACTACCCGGCCCAGCTCCCTCACTCACTACCCGGCCCAGCTCCCTCACTCACTACCCGGCCCAGCTCCCTCACTCACTACCCGGCCCAGCTCCCTCACTCACTACCCGGCCCAGCTCCCTCACTCACTACCCGGCCCAGCTCCCTCACTCACTACCCGGCCCAGCTCCCTCACTCACTACCCGGCCCAGCTCCCTCACTCACTACCCGGCCCAGCTCCCTCACTCACTACCCGGCCCAGCTCCCTCACTCACTACCCGGCCCAGCTCCCTCACTCACTACCCGGCCCAGCTCCCTCACTCACTACCCGGCCCAGCTCCCTCACTCACTACCCGGCCCAGCTCCCTCACTCACTACCCGGCCCAGCTCCCTCACTCACTACCCGGCCCAGCTCCCTCACTCACTACCCGGCCCAGCTCCCTCACTCACTACCCGGCCCAGCTCCCTCACTCACTACCCGGCCCAGCTCCCTCACTCACTACCCGGCCCAGCTCCCTCACTCACTACCCGGCCCAGCTCCCTGACTCACTACCCGGCCCAGCTCCCTCACTCACTACCCGGCCCAGCTCCCTCACTCACTACCCGGCCCAGCTCCCTCACTCACTACCCGGCCCAGCTCCCTCACTCACTACCCGGCCCAGCTCCCTCACTCACTACCCGGCCCAGCTCCCTCACTCACTACCCGGCCCAGCTCCCTCACTCACTACCCGGCCCAGCTCCCTCACTCACTACCCGGCCCAGCTCCCTCACTCACTACCCGGCCCAGCTCCCTCACTCACTACCCGGCCCAGCTCCCTCACTCACTACCCGGCCCAGCTCCCTCACTCACTACCCGGCCCAGCTCCCTCACTCACTACCCGGCCCAGCTCCCTCACTCACTACCCGGCCCAGCTCCCTCACTCACTACCCGGCCCAGCTCCCTCACTCACTACCCGGCCCAGCTCCCTCACTCACTACCCGGCCCAGCTCCCTCACTCACTACCCGGCCCAGCTCCCTCACTCACTACCCGGCCCAGCTCCCTCACTCACTACCCGGCCCAGCTCCCTCACTCACTACCCGGCCCAGCTCCCTCACTCACTACCCGGCCCAGCTCCCTCACTCACTACCCGGCCCAGCTCCCTCACTCACTACCCGGCCCAGCTCCCTCACTCACTACCCGGCCCAGCTCCCTCACTCACTACCCGGCCCAGCTCCCTCACTCACTACCCGGCCCAGCTCCCTCACTCACTACCCGGCCCAGCTCCCTCACTCACTACCCGGCCCAGCTCCCTCACTCACTACCCGGCCCAGCTCCCTCACTCACTACCCGGCCCAGCTCCCTCACTCACTACCCGGCCCAGCTCCCTCACTCACTACCCGGCCCAGCTCCCTCACTCACTACCCGGCCCAGCTCCCTCACTCACTACCCGGCCCAGCTCCCTCACTCACTACCCGGCCCAGCTCCCTCACTCACTACCCGGCCCAGCTCCCTCACTCACTACCCGGCCCAGCTCCCTCACTCACTACCCGGCCCAGCTCCCTCACTCACTACCCGGCCCAGCTCCCTCACTCACTACCCGGCCCAGCTCCCTCACTCACTACCCGGCCCAGCTCCCTCACTCACTACCCGGCCCAGCTCCCTCACTCACTAGCCGGCCCAGCTCCCTCACTCACTACCCGGCCCAGCTCCCTCACTCACTACCCGGCCCAGCTCCCTCACTCACTACCCGGCCCAGCTCCCTCACTCACTACCCGGCCCAGCTCCCTCACTCACTACCCGGCCCAGCTCCCTCACTCACTAGCCGGCCCAGCTCCCTCACTCACTAGCCGGCCCAGCTCCCTCACTCACTAGCCGGCCCAGCTCCCTCACTCACTACCCGGCCCAGCTCCCTCACTCACTACCCGGCCCAGCTCCCTCACTCACTACCCGGCCCAGCTCCCTCACTCACTACCCGGCCCAGCTCCCTCACTTGCGGCCTGACCCAGCCCGGGGCACGATTTTTTCTTTCACTGTCTCTAACTCTCTCTTCCCCCTCAATCCCCCATTTATCTCGCTCTGTCTCTCTCTCGCTCCACCTGTCCCTCGCTCTCTCGCTCCACCTGTCCTTCTCTCTCTTGCTCCGGCTGTCCCTCGCTCTCTAATTCCACCTGTCCTCTCTCTCGCTCCGCCTGTCCCTCGCTCTCTCGTTCCGCCTGTCCTTCTCTCTTTTGCTCCGCCTGTCCCTCGCTCTCTTTATTCCTTCTGTCCTTCTCTCTCTTCCTGCGCCTGTCCCTCGCTCTCTCGTTCCTCCTGTCCTTCTCTCTCTTCCTCCGCCTGTCCCTCGCTCTCTCATTCCACCTGTCCTGCTCTCTGTTCCTCCGTCTGTCCCTCGCTCTCTCGCTCCGCCTGTCCCTCGCTGTCCCGCCCTGCCTGCCTCTCGCCGCTCTCTCTGTCTCTCCTCATTCCACCAGTAACCTGGACTAGTTATTCTAGTAACTACTCTCCCTGGTTGTGTTGGTTGCAACAACGTTCCGACTCAGAGCAAACGGAGGGAGTGTGGTTTAGGGGCAGGAGGGTGGGAATGCTATTATATATTACATTCTTTGTCATAATGTCAGAGAAAACCCACTCATTGTTGTAGCACAAATCAGAGCTAAAAGAAGTAAAAATAGTCGATGTAGACGAACAGGCAAACAATGTAAATCCAGATTTAGGCACAAGTTAAGATAGATTTTTGTGGAACGTTTAAGGACTTTGCCTGCGTAAGTCCAATATGAACCCATATTCAGTGGCTGTCGCACGGCCATAATGTCAATTTGTTCAGATTCCCTCTGGCCTCCTGTCAGGTTTTTTTTTTTGCTGGAGAAATTTTCATGCTCTCCTTTGTTCCTGAAGCTTAGCAATTCAGCAAAACAATGAAGTAGCCCATGTACCTACAAACTAACACACACAAGAGAAGGAAGCAGATTATCATATCAGAGTCATTGAGCACAGAAAGAAGCCATTCGGCCCATCGATTCCATGCTGGCTCTCTGGTGTAATCCAGTCAGTCCCATTCTCCCGCTCTACACCTGTAGCCCTGCAAGTTTATTTCCCTCAAGTGTTCATCCAATTTCCTATCGAAATCATTCATCGTCTCTGCTTCCGCACTCATGGGCAGCGAGTTCCAGGTCATTACCGCTCGCTGCGTAAAAAATAAAGTTCTTCCTCACCTTCCCCCTGCACCTGCAACTTTAAACCTGTGTCCCCCTAGTCCTTCAACCGTCAGCTAACGGGAACAGCTTTTCCTCAGTCAACCTTATCCAAATCTGTCATAATCCTGTAAACTTTAAGCAAATCTCCCCTCATTCTCCTTGGAGCAAAGGAGAAAAGCTGCAGCTTTTCCAGCCTAACTTTGTAGCTAAAATCATCCATATCGCCAGAGTCACAGTGAAACAATGTTGTGCTGCAATGCTCTGTTCAAAGTGTCCAGGCCTAGGATGCGAGATTGTCTGGTTTCCCCTAAAAGCATAAGGACCGCTGGATTTGTTCCTGTCTGTAATTCTTGACTGTACGTTCCTCCTGAACTAAGATCAGACCTGATAATGCTGAAGGAGGCTGTGGGGAGTGAATCTGTAGTTCACCCACCGCTGTACACATAAACCATCTCCTCAGACCCTTCTTACCCAGTATCACATACAATTCTCATTAAATGCAGGTCTGTGCATGTTCCAAGATATTGATTGGGCAAGTGATTCATTAAAGCTGTTCCCAGGAATCTGGCACAAAATTGTGTGGTCTGCGGAACGAATTGTGACATAGAGTGAGTAACAATTCACAGGGCCGATTGCGAAATGTCAAAAAGCATCAAAGCAATTGATGGCGTGTAACAAGACTCCGCTGCTACTTCTGTCAGATTCACTTCATTTTAAACCCTTCTTATTAACGGTGTCTCCACTGCTAATTTTTGCAGACTACAAGAAAGTTCGGCAGGAGATTAAGAAGAAATCATCTGACACGCTGAAACTGCAGAAGAAAGTGAAGAAAGGTTTGTGAATTTTAATCTGAAGTTGGAAAATCTGTGTTTACCAAGCCCTCATTTTTGAAAGTCGTGAGTGGAGCTAACTGAAATCCACTGCTATCGAATGTCTATGGACCAAGAGCAATCAAGTTGAGGGAGGGACCAATGAGAAACCAGGCAACTGAATGTCACTCTCGACAACCAGGAAGTATTACAAAATGCTCACTTAATCTCCTCAGTGTTTCCAATTGCCAGTTACCATCCATCCATTGGTTAATGCATAAGCTAAAACCAAAACACCTCACATAACAATTACAACTGGAGCATTCTGGAGAAATGATTAAGTGTATTCCTAAATGTGATTAAAAGTTTGTACCTCAGATAATCCTCCTTTCTCAGTGCTTTATGGAAGTTAAAATTGTGCTCTTATGTTTGGGGCGGGGTTCATTTTGTACCAGTAATTGGAACTGATGTTTGTCATCTGCCAGATGTTGATACTTATTTATTGCTGACTTTGGATGATGTAACTAACTGTCTAATCAGCTGGGCTTTAACTATGGCCTGTGACCAATAGAAAAAAGAGGACTTGCATTTATGTAGCACCTTTCACATCCTCAGGATGTTGCAAAGTGTTTTACAGCCAATGGAGTACTTTTGAAATGTAGTCACTATTGTAATACAGGAAACTTGGCAGTCAGTTTGTACACAGCAAGATCCCAGAAACTGCAATGTGATAATGACCAGATAATCAGGCTCAGTGATGCTGAGGGATAAATATTGGCCAGGACACCTGGGAGAACTCACTTTCTCTTCTTCGAAATAGTGCCATGGGATCTTTGAAGTCCAATCGCTCCACCATTGTTGGCTGTCCCTTCAGCTGCCAGGGTCCAAGTTCTGGAATTCCCTCCCTAAACCTCTCCACTTCTTTACCCTTCAAACCTACATCCTTGAGCAAGCTTTTGGCCACTTGTCCTAATATTTCCTAATGTGACTTGGTGTCAGATTTTGTTGGTGCTGTGAAATACCCTGAAATGTTTTACAATATTAAAGGCGCTAAATAAATGCAAGCTGTTATCTAACTAAGGAGGCTGACAGTTTAATGTCTCACCCAAAAGCCGACAGTGCAGCACTCCCTCAGTACTGACCCTCTGACAGTGCAGTGGTCCCTCAGTACTGACCCTCTGACAATGCAGCACTCCCTCAGTACTGACCCTCTGACAGTGCAGCACTCCCTCAGTACTGACCATCTGACAGTGCAGCACTCCCTCAGTACTGACCCTCTGACAGTGCAGCACTCCCTCAGTACTGACCCTCTGACAGTGCAGCACTCCCTCAGTATTGACCCTCTGACAATGCAGCACTCCCTCAGTACTGACCCTCCGACGGTGCAGCACTCCCTCGGTACTGACCCTCCGACGGTGCAGCACTCCCTCAGTACTGACCCTCCAACAGTGCAGCACTGCCTCAGTACTGACCCTCCGACAGTGCAGCACTCCCTCAGTACTGACCCTCCAACAGTGCAGCACTCCCTCAGTACTGACCCTCCAACAGTGCAGCACTCCCTCAGTACTGACCTCTGACAGTGCAGCACTGCCTCAGTACTGACCCTCCAACAGTGCAGCACTCCCTCAGTACTGACCTCTGACAGTGCAGCACTCCCTCAGTACTGACCCTCAATAATGCAGCGCAGCCTCAGTACTGACCCCCCTAAGGATGCAGCGCTCCCACAGTACCACCCTCTGACAGTGTGGTGATGTCTCAGGACTAAGAATCTTAAACTTAAATGAAGCCAATTATGAGAGGAGAACTGGCTGAGGTTAATTGGGTAATTAGACTAAAAGGTATGGAGGTAAATGAACAATGGGAAACATTGAAAGAAACATTTCAAAATCTTCAACAAAAATACATCCCATTGAAAAACACAAACTCAGCATGAAAGACCCATCTGTGGTTCACTCAGGGAGTTAGGGATAGCGTTAGATTAAAAGAAGAGACTTTGGTGTTACAAAAATCATTGGCGAGTCTGAGGATTGGGAGTGTTTTAGAAACCGTTGAGTGCCATCAAAAAGTTGATAAAAAGGGGAAAAATAGAATATGATTGTTATTATGATCCCAGCTGCTGTTACTACTGGACAAGTCAGATCCCTGGGTGAAACCTGGCCTGATAGATCCTAACTTTTAGTTTTTGTTTAGAAACATGGGGCAGAACTTTGCCCTCGGATGGTGTGTGGGCCCCACTGGCTCAGCCGCGGGCGGACAGCTGAACCTCGCCGCCAAAACGGGGCCCACCGCCATTTTGAGTGGGTGGGCCAATTAAGGCCCGGCCAGCGGCCTTCCCAACAGGAGGCGCTATGCTGTCAAAGTGCGCACTGCTCCCTGAGGCAAAGTCCTGTCTCAGGAAGTTTAATGAAAGGTAAGTAAAGTCAAAAAACAGAGACATTTTAAAATTATTAACATGTCCCCCTCATGTGACAATGTCACACAAGATGGGACATGTTAATAACAAACTCATAAAATTTATTAAATTTTCACAAAACGGTAACGAAACCTCATCCAGCCAGTGGATGAAATTTCATTAATAATCTACAGCCAATCAGAGTCCACTTGCCAACCAATCAGCATCCTCTTCTCATACCATATAAAGTTGTTGCTTCCCCTGACGTTGGTATTCTTGCGATTATCCTGATGAGTGTAAGATAAAACACTTCGACAAAATGTCTTTTTTCAGCAACACTCAAGCTCTGTACTGCCAAATGATAAATAATGGATTCCAGCAGGTTTCCCAGTAACTGATGTTAGGCTAACTGGCCTGTAGTTCCCCATTTTCGATCTCCCTCCTTTCTTGAAAAGTAGCGGAACATTTGCCAATTCCCAATATAATCAAAGGAATTTTGGAAAATCATAACCAGAGCATCCACTTTCTCTCCAGTTCTCTCTTTTAGAGCCCTGGGGTGTGGCCATCATGTCCTGGGGATCTGTCAGATTTTAGTCCCTCAAGTTTCTCCAATACCTTTTCTCTGCTGACAGTAATTTCTTTAATTTCCCCACTCTCTTTAGCCCCTATGTTACCATCTATTTCTGGTATGAACCTTCTGTCTTCTACTGTGAAGACAGATGCAAAATATTTGTTCGATGCCTTTGCCACTTCCTTGTTCCCCATGATAATTTCTCTGCTTCTAAAGGGCCAACGTTTACTTTAGCTACTCTCCTCTTTATATACTTATAAAAGCTCTTATACTCTTGTTTTATATTCTTGGCTAGTTTACTCTGTTAGGAACTAGAGGTAGTTTAAGTTATATAGGTATGTGTGGGAATTAGGAATGAGGTTTAGCTTTAAGTTTAATTTGTGTTTCTGCATGTGTGTGTTAAGAAAGGGGGAATTTGAGTTTCAGTTTCACTTTAAAAGATGCCTGCATTTAATGAAGTTTTACGACTCTTAAAGGGAAAGTAAAACAAACACAAGGTAGAAAATCTGTGCTGTTGCCTAGCAACAGGAGGCTCACACAGATAGGGAACCACAGAACAGCAGTTTTTTTTAGTTCAGTTGAAAGAAGCTGCCAGGTGAAACAGCAAAGGAGGGACACACAGCAAGTCTCAAACTAAAGAAGAAGCCAAAATCTGGGAATGGGACAGAAAAGAAAGTTCCAGGAAGGCCTTCTCGTCAAAGGAAGAACAGGAGTCTGGAATAGGTTCTGGTAAGTGAAGAGCGAGGAGCAGAGGAAGGCTCTAAGCTTAAAGGGAGAAAGCTGCAGGATGCAAACTTAAAGCAAAATAGGCTTGCGGGAAGCCAGAAGATCCAAGGAGACAGCCGAAGGTCTGTAACACTTTATTATGGGCATGTGAAGCTGTGGTGTTACCTCCTGGAAGTTCTCCTCCAAGTCACTCACCATCCTGACTTGGAAATATATCACTGTTCCTTCACTGTCATTGGGTCAAAATCCTGGAACTCCCACCCTAACAGCACTGTGGGTGTACCTACACCACATGGACTACAGGGTACAAGAAGGCAGCTCACCATTACCTTCTCAAGGGCAATTAGCGATGGGCAATAAATGTTGACTATCCCGTAAATAAATTTTTAAAAATCCTGTTTGATAAATTAGAGTTTTTTGAGGATGTAACTAGTAGGTTAGATAAAGGGGAACCAGTAGATATAGTATACCTGGATTTCCAAAAGGCATGTGATAAGGTGCCACACAAAAGGTTTATATTGAACATAAGAGCACGTGGAGTTGGGAATAATATTTTGGTATGGGTAGAGGATTGGTTAACAGATAGAAAGCAGAGAGTGGGAATAAATGGAGCTTTTTCAAGTTGATAGGCAGTGCCGCAGGATCAGTGCTGGAGCCTCAGCTATTTGCAATCTATAGATCCTTAGATGAAGAGAAGGAGAGTAAGTATCAGAGTTTGCTATGGTACCAAGCTTGGTGGAAAGGTAAGCTGTGGGGAGGACACAGAGAGGCTGCAAAGAGGTATAGACAGGTTAGGTGACTGGACAACAGGATGGCAGATGGAGTATAAAGTAGGGAAGTGTGAAGTCATTAACTTTGGTTGTAAAAATCGTGTTACGATCCCGGCTGATGTTACTACTGGACAATTCAGATCCTGGAGTGAATCCTGGCTTAGTAGATCCTAACTTAGAAACTGTAGAGGCATGGTTTCTGAACAAATTTATAGGAGTCTGCTGATGAACTTTTAACACAAAAAAACACATTTATTCAACAAGAAAATGAATATATTACACCAGACAAAAAGGTTGGAAAGATCTCAATGCAAACACAAGAAAATGATTCAAATATTCACTATTCCTTCACCTCAGCTATCTCTTTACACACATACACATTTGGAAAGATAAACCAATTTACCATATCTATCTTATACCCTAATATTCAGGGTAAGTGTGCAGTACATGTGAACCAACTGGCGAACTGTGGTCAGATACACCACATGCCAAAGTAAATGACAGATGTGACCAAAGCAGATTCCATGGATTTCTCAACAACCCACCCAGACACTTGTTACACCGTGATCCAACCAGTCTCACTGAAACTGTCTTTCACACAAGGGTTCGAAGAACTCGCTTTGGAATTCTCTCCACAAGTCAATCCCACTTGGACGGCTTCACCGAGAATCCACCCCCAGGGTTTCAATCTCACCTTCTAAAATTCTTTTCCCTTGGATCTCTGTGTACACTCAACCTTCACCTTCCAAGCACAATTTCAGACCTTCGGCCATGCTAAGCAGAGCACCAATTCTCCAAAGGTGCGCAATAAGGAGTCACCAACCTTCGGCTGTCTCCTCGGGTCTTCAGGGTTTCTCTCGAACCCACTTTATTTCAAGTCTGCTCCCTGCAGCTCTCTCTCTAATTTGTAGCCTATTCCTCTGCTCTTTTTTCTCAACTTTATGTAACAGGATCTGTTTTTGATCTCTGTCCTTGTCCAATTACCTGGGTACTTCTTCTGGGACCAGTTTCTGCCTCGCTCCCTGGTTTGGGATCTTCTTTGTTTGAAACCTTCTCCCTGCTCCCCTCCTGGTGTCCCGCTCCCTGGGACACCTTCTCTCGAATGACACTCCAGTTCAGGCCCCTTACCTCCAGTTTTGCTCCATTTCACTTTTCTTCTGCGCATGTGCACAGGGCTGTTTCCTGGCCTGAAGACGTGAAAGACATCAATTGTGCATGTGCGGCCGTTTCCAGGGAAGTGTATGTGTGAAAGTCCCGAGGGCTGCCAGGAAGTGTAGTCCCTGGCCTACAAACTGCCAATTCTGACTCCTTGGGGTTCGTCGTAATAGAAAAGAAGAATATTTTTTTAAAAGTTGTGAAACTTGTAAGTGTGGATGTTCAGAGAGACTTGGGTGTACTTGTACAAGCAACACAGAAAGTTAACATGCAGGTGCAGCAACCAATAAGGGAGACAAATGGTATAAAAACAAAAAAACTGCAGATGCTGGAAATCCAAAACAAAAACAGAATTACCTGGAAAAACTCAGCAGGTCTGGCAGCATCGGCGGAGAAGAAAAGAGTTGACGTTTCGAGTCCTCGTGACCCTTCAACAGAACTTGAGTTCGAGTCCAAGAAAGAGTTGTTCTTGGACTCGAACTCAAGTTCTGTCGAAGGGTCATGAGGACTCGAAACGTCAACTCTTTTCTTCTCCGCCGATGCTGCCAGACCTGCTGAGTTTTTCCAGGTAATTCTGTTTTTGTTTTGAAACAAATGGCATGTTGGCTTTATTGCAAGGGGATTGGAGTACAGGAGTAAAGAAGTCTTGCTACAATTGTACAGGGTTTTGGTGAGACCACACTGGAATACTGTGTGCAGTTTTGGTCTCCACATTTAAGAAAGGATATACTGCGTTGAAGGTTCACTAAATTGGTCCCTGGGATGAGGTGGTTGTTCTATGATGAGAGGCTGAGTAAATTGGCTCTATATTCTCTGGAATTTAGAAGAATGAGAGGCAATCTCATTGAAATCTACAAAATTCTGAAGGGGTTTCATAGGGTCGACACTGAGAGATTGTTTTCACTGGTCGGGGAATATAAATCACGGGGGCACAGTCTCAGGATAAGGGGCCGGTCGTTTAGGACTGAGATGAGGAGAAATTACTTCACTCAAAGGGTTGTGAATCTTTAGGATTCTCTACACCAGAGGGTTGTGGATGCTCCATCGTTGAATACATTTAAGATTTAAGACTGGGACAGACAGATTGAGGGATACAGGGAGCGGGCAGGAAAATTATGTTGAAGCCTAAGATCAGCCATGATCATATTGAATGGCGGAGCAGGCTCAAAGAGTAGGCCATATGGTCTACTCCTGCTCCTATTCCTTTTGTTCTTGTGACTACACTGGGATTATCGGCCTGGATTATGGGCTCAGGGTCTTTTGAGTAGGCCTTGAACCCACAATGTTCTCACTCCGAGGTGAGAGGGTTGTCCCTCTGAGCCTCAGTTGACTCTGAAGAGGGGAGGAAAAGAGTTTCAGCTGAATGTACAAACCCCAGTGTGGGAAGTAAGATGAAGAAATAAATAAATAAATAGTCGCCCAATCTCAGACGGCCCGCTTCTATCTCCTACCCAAAATCCACAAACAGAACTGCCCTGGTAGACCGATCGTGTCAGCTTGCTCCTGCCCCACAGAACTCATTTCTCGTTATCTTGACTCCCTTCTCTCTCCCCTTGTCCAGTCCCTTCCCACCTACATTCGCGATTCCTCTGACACCTTACATCACATCAACAATTTCCAGTTCCCAGGCCCCAACCGCTTCCTCTTCACCATGGACGCCCAATCCCTCTACACCTCCATCCCCCACCGGGATGGTCTAAGGGCCCTTAGCATCTTCCTCGAACAGAGGCCCGAACAATCCCCATCCACCACTACTCTCCTCCGTCTGGCTGAACTTGTTCTCACGCTGAACAATTTCTCCTTCAACTCCTCTCACTTCCTCCAAATAAAAGGTGTGGCTATGGGTACCCGCATGGGCCCCAGCTATGCCTGTCTCTTTATGGGGTATGTGGAACATTCCTTGTTCCAGTCCTATTCCGGCCCCCTTCCACAACTCTCTCTCCGGTACATCGATGATTACTTTGGTGCCGCTTCATGCTCTCGTCGGGACTTAGAAAAATTTATTAATTTTGCTTCCAATCTCCATCCCTCCGTCATTTTCACATGGTCCATCTCTGACACTTCCCTTCCCTTCCTTGACCTCTCTGTCTCAATCTCTGGTGATAGACTGTCCACCAATATCCATTACAAACCCACCGACTCCCACAGCTACCTCGACTACAACTCCTCACACCCCGCTTCCTGTAAGGACTCCATCCCATTCTCTCAGTTCCTTCGCCTCCGTTGCATCTGTTCCGATGATGCTACCTTCAAAAACAGTTCCTCTGACATGTCCTCCTTCTTCCTTAACTGAGGTTTTCCACCCACGGTCGTTGACAGGGCCCTCAACCGTGTCCGGCCCATCTCCCGTGCATCCGCCCTCACTCCTTCTCCTCCCTCCCAGACACATGATAGTGTCTCCCTTGTCCTCACTTATCACCCCACCAGCCTCCGCATTCAAAGGATCATCCTCCGCCAGTTCCGCCAACTCCAGCATGATGCCACCAACAAACACATCTTCCCTTCACCCCCCCTATCGGCATTCCGTAGGGATCGCTCCCTCCGGGACACCCTGGTCCACTCCTCCATCACCCCCTACTCCTCAACCCCCTCCTGTCGCACCACCCCATGCCCACGCAAAAGATGTAACACCTGCCCCTTCACTTCCTCTCTCCTCACCGTCCAAGGGCCCAAACACTCCTTTCAAGTGAAGCAGCATTTCACTTGCATTTCCCCCAACTTAGTCTACTGCATTCGTTGCTCCCAATGTGGTCTCCTCTACATTGGAGAGACCAAACGTAAACTGGGCGACCACTTTGCAGAACACCTGCGGTCTGTCCGCAAGAATGACCCAAACCTCCCTGTCGCTTGCCATTTTAACACTCCACCCTGCTCTCTTGCCCACATGTCTGTCCTTGGCTTGCTGCATTGTTCCAGTGAAACCCAACGCAAACTGGAAGAACAGCACCTCATCTTCCGACTAGGGACTTTACAGCCTTCTGGACTGAATATTGAATTCAACAACTTTAGGTCGTGAGCTCCCTCCCCCATCCCCACCCCCTTTCTGTTTCCCCCTTCCTTTTTTTTCCAATAAATTATATAGATTTTTCTTTTCCCACCTATTTCCATTATTTTTAAATTTTTAAAATCTTCTATGCTCTCCCCACCCCCACTAGAGCTATACCTTGAGTGCCCTACCATCCATTCTTAATTAGCACATTCATTTAGATAATATCACCAACTTTAACACCTATGTTAAAGAACTCAAGTTCTGTCGAAGGGTCATGAGGACTCGAAACGTCAACTCTTTTCTTCTCCGCCGATGCTGCCAGACCTGCTGAGTTTTTCCAGGTAATTCTGTTTTTGTTTTGGATTTCCAGCATCCGCAGTTTTTTTGTTTTTATCTCTGTGTTTAATTGACTGCCACTGCTCTTCAAGAAATGCCTACCTCCTTGAAGAAGTTCTGTTCCTCTCTGCGACAAGATTTCCGGATCTCTCTGTTGCCTTGTTCACCTTCATTGCTTTCCATTTCTCTCCTAGTGTTTGACAAGGTGTTTACTAAAACCCGCTTTCACAGCCATATCTCCTTTCTCAGTGACTGTCTCCGTCTCCGACTTACCCCACGTGGATTTCAACTGAAATTCCACCCCTCATGTTTCGAACCCAACCAGGATTACAGGTATCTCCGGGACATAAAACGTTTCTCGGACTGCTGTTCCCGTCACATTCTGAAATCCACACTCAGTGCCATGCGCCGCCATATGAACACACTCGACCTCTCCCTCCAGCAGCACCGCCGTACCCTTTTTCAAAGCTGCGCGTGCCCCCAGTTTCATTTTATCCTTCGGCTCATCCGAAGCCTCAACAAGAAACTTTTTCTCTTTCTCTCAAGTGCTAAGGAACGCAAGCTGCAACAACTCATCGACACCAACACCCATCTAGGACCCTCCACCCCTGCCTGTCCCTCCGACCCCACCCCATCTTCCAATTCCAACCCCAGCCGTGTATTCACTATACCCCCTGACCTTCCCCTCTCCGATGCTGAACGTTCAGTGCTCAGCAAAGGACTTAGTTTCATACCCTTACGCCCTCACCTCAATGAATTTCGGGCTCGGCATGATACTGAACTCTTCTTCCGCCGTCTTCGTCTCCGGGCTCACTTCTTTGGGCAGGAGTCCTCTCTCCATTCAACGGATCCTTTTACACATCTCCAATATTCTCCCTCCACCTGGACCCCTCCCACTGGATTCTTACCTTCTCTCGATCTTTTCATTGAGAACTGTCGTCGCGACATTAGTCGTCTCAATTTCTCTGCTCCTCTCACCCATTCTAACCTGTCTCTCTCTGAACTTACTGCACTCCGTTCTCTCAGGTCCAACCCTGACATTGTCATCAAACCCGCTGACAAGGGTGGTGCTGTTGTTGTCTGGCGCACTGACCTCTACCTCGCGGAGGCTGAGCGTCAACTCGCAGACACTTCCTCCTACCTCTCCCTGGACCATGACCCCACCACTGAACATCAGGCCACTGTTTCCAGGACTGTCACTGACCTCATCTCCTCTGGGGATCTCCCTCCCACAGCTTCCAACCTGATAGTCGCCCAACCTCGGACGGCCCGTTTCTATCTCCTACCCAAAATCCACAAACAGAACTGCCCCGGTAGACCGATCGTCTCAGCTTGCTCCTGCCCCACAGAACTCATTTCTCGTTATCTTGACTCCCTTCTCTCTCCCCTTGTCCAGTCCCTTCCCACCTACATCCGTGATTCCTCTGACACCTTACGTCACATCAACAATTTCCAGTTCCCTGGCCCCTACCGCTTCCTCTTCACCATGGACGTCCAATCCCTCTACACCTCCATCCCCCACCAGGATGGTCTGAGGGCCCTTAGCTTCTTCCTCGAACAGAGGCCCGAACAATCCCCATCCACCACTACTCTCCTCCGTCTGGCTGAACTTGTTCTCACGCTGAACAATTTCTCCTTCAACTCCTCTCACTTCCTCCAAGTAAAAGGTGTGGCTATGGGTACCCGCATGGGCCCCAGCTATGCCTGTCTCTTTATGGGGTATGTGGAACATTCCTTGTTGCAGTCCTACTCCGGCCCCCTTCCACAACTCTTTCTCCGGTGCATCGATGATTATTTCGGTGCCGCTTCATGCTCTCGTCAGGACTTGGAAAAATTTATTAATTTTGCTTCCAATCTCCACCCCTCCATCATTTTCACGTGGTCCATCTCTGACACTTCCCTTCCCTTCCTTGACCTCTCTGTCTCAATCTCTGGTGATAGACTGTCCACCAATATCCATTACAAACCCACCGACTCCCACAGCTATCTCGACTACAGCTCCTCACACCCCACTTCCTGTAAGGACTCCATCCCATTCTCTCAGTTCCTTCGCCTCCGTCGCATCTGTTCCGATGATGCTACATTCAAAAACAGTTCCTCTGACATGTCCACCTTCTTCCTTAACCGAGGTTTTCCACCCACGGTCGTTGACAGGACCCTCAACCGTGTCCGGCCCATCTCCCACGCATCCGCCCTCACTCCTTCTCCTCCCTCCCAGAAACATGATAGTGTCCCCCTTGTCCTCACTTATCACCCCACCAGCCTCCGCATTCAAAGGATCATCCTCCGCCATTTCCGCCAACTCCAGCATGATGCCACCACCAAACACATCTTCCCTTCACCCCCCTTATCGGCATTCCGTAGGGATCGCTCCCTCCGGGACACCCTGGTCCACTCCTCCATCACCCCCTACTCCTCAACCCCCTCCTATGGCACAACCCCATGCCCACGCAAAAGATGCAACACCTGCCCCTTCACTTCCTCTCTCCTCACCATCCAAGGACCCAAACACTCCTTTCAAGTGAAGCAGCATTTCACTTGCATTTCCCCCAACTTAGTCTACTGCATTCGTTGCTCCCAATGTGGTCTCCTCTACATTGGAGAGACCAAACGTAAGCTGGGCGACCGCTTTGCAGAACACCTGCGGTCTGTCCGCAAGAATGACCCAAACCTCCCTGTCGCTTGCCATTTTAACACTCCACCCTGCTCTCTTGCCCACATGTCTGTCCTTGGCTTGCTGCATTGTTCCAGTGAAGCCCAACGCAAACTGGAGGAACAACACCTCATCTTCCGACTAGGAACTTTACAGCCTTCTGGACTGAATATTGAATTCAACAACTTTAGGTCGTGAGCTCCCTCCCCCATCCCCATCCCCTTTCTGTTTCCCTCTTCTTTTTTTTCCAATAAATTAGGACTCGAACTCAAGTTCTGTCGAAGGGTCATGAGGACTCGAAACGTCAACTCTTTTCTTCTCCGCCGATGCTGCCAGACCTGCTGAGTTTTTCCAGGTAATTCTGTTTTTGTTTTGGATTTCCAGCATCCGCAGTTTTTTTGTTTTTAACACCTATGTGTTCTTTTGTTCTATTGTTGTCGACATCTTTTGATGATCTGCTTCTATCACTGCTTGTTTGTCCCTACAACCACACCACCCACTCCACTTCTCTCTCTCTCTCTCTCCCCCCCCCCCCCACACACACACACCTTAAACCAACTTATATTTCAACTCTTTCTTGGACTCGAACTCAAGTTCTGTCGAAGGGTCATGAGGACTCGAAACGTCAACTCTTTTCTTCTCCGCCAATGCTGCCAGACCTGCTGAATTTTTCCAGGTAATTCTGTTTTTGTTTTGGATTTCCAGCGTCCGCAATTTTTTTGTTTTTATAAATAAATACCTGTTTTAATTTCGTCAATGAAGGTTTGGAGATTTTGGGAAGGGAGGAACTTGCATCCTAAATAAATCCTGTAAATCTAGCTATTGGAATCAGAGCCAGAAAAACAACTTGTAATCAACTGGGAATAAGAGGATTGAATGAGGAATAAAATAAAGTTTCCTCTCTCTTGGTGAAGTGGGAAATAAACAGCAGCAGAAATCTATCTCGAGGCCTGTTCATCACACATTGCTGATACTTGGAACCTTGTGATATATTACACTGACAGGCAGTCTGTGGCCTCTGAATCAGCAACTCGCTAAATGTTTGTCATTTTCTCTAAATATATTCACCACGGTTATAAATGGGATTCCAGCGTAAGAAGCCTGGGGTAACTCTCGACATTCATTCACTTGCTGGGCTAGGTTGAGGCAGCTAGTGGGGTGGTGAATGGGCACTGTAATTGTCTAGTTGTCTAGGCTGGTGGCTAGGGAGCAGGGCAGGGAGGGCACAATTGGCTGGGGATTGGGGTTCCTTCTCCAAAGACCCTACTGGAAGTGGATGATGATATCTGCATTTTTCAAAGTTGCAGAGACAATTGAATGATCCAAGATAAAACAGCACTTTGACTGCCCATCTTGGTTTAATGATCTATCAATCCTTACTGACTTGGTTTAAACAGGATGAACAGGTAGTTAGCCTCCTTCACAAACAAAGATGAGAAAGCATCCCTGTTAGTTACAGAAATCAACATTGGAAATTCACTGAGAGCCAGTTTGTGGTCCGCACTCGGACAAAATCCTGCTCAAATCCAGTCTGAGCGATTCGTTAATAGATTAATGACAAGTTTGTGATCATTGAGCAGCAAAGTCAATAACTGTGGTTTGCGAATCAATACTGCAGCAAGTGATGGTGACCTTCAGTTTATGGAGGAACAATATTAATTGAGCTGTTTTAATAAAGGGCATGAGAGGTGCTGTGAGAAATGACTGCAGAAGAATTTTCCTGACTTTGGAATGAATCCTCACTGGGAGTTTCTGCTTCTGCTGCTCAGTTTGGGACAGGAAGCAGAAGGTCTGGGTTTTTTATTGGGCTGGATATTTACCACTTGTGACTCAATCCTGACATGGACAGACTTTAGAAAGAAAATATTTCGAATTCAGATTTCTGTAGCTCCTTTCACAACCTCGGGAGGTCCCAAAGTGTTTGCAACAGCAACCTGTATTTATATAGCACCTTTAATGTAACAAAACGTCCCAAGGCGCTACATGGAAACATAATGAAGCAACGTTTCACACTGAGCCACGAGGTGATATTAGAATAAATGGTCAAAAGCCTGGTTGTAGGTTTGAAGGAGCATCTTAAAGGAGCAGAGAGAGGTAGGGAAGGAATCCCAGAGCTTAGGGCCCAGGCAACTGAAGTCATGGCTGCCAATGATGGAGTGATTAAAGTCAGAGATGCGCAAAGGGCCAGGATGAGAGGGGCACAGATATCTCGGGGTTGGGGGAGATTACCGAGAGAGGGATGGGTGAGGCCATTTATTTGAAAACAACGATTAGGATTTTAAAATCATGTCGTTGCTTAACCGGGAGCCAGTGTAGGCCAGCGAGCACAGGGGGGATAGAGGAACAAAACTTGCTGCATTAAAAGACAAAGGTACCAGAGGTAGAATGTGGGAGACCAGCCCAGAGTGTGTTGGAATAGTTAAGTGCAGAGGTAACAGAGGAATTGATGAGGGTTTCAGCAGTCAACAAGCTGAGGCAAGGATGGAGTTGGGTTATATTACAGAGGTGGAAATAGGTGATCTTAGTGCAAATATGACGTTGAAGCTCATCCTGGGGTCAACTGTAATACTGAGGTTGCAAACAGTTTGGGAAAGAGATGGAGTCGGTAACTGAGGAAGAGTTTGTCACAGGCAGAAGACGATGGCTTCAGTCTTCCCACTGTTCAGTTGGAGAAAAATTCTGTTTGTCAGTTCTGGGTGTCAGGGAGCTGAAGGTAGCTGGGGAAAAGGCGAGCGGATCCTGAGGAGAGACTGAGGGACTTGGAGGGTGAGGAGAATGAGGATGAATTGAGTCTGAGGGAGACCGAAGGGGACTGTGAAAGTGAGGAGAGTCTTGAGGGAGACTGAGGGAGCTGGAAACCCAGACGAGACATTTTATTATTAAGCGGTAAGCACACATTGTTTCTAAAAGAGAGGCAGCGTTTTGAGTGATTACCTCACCTGCCTCATCAGCATCTTGACACCTGTTATTTTTGAGCGAATGCTTAACTGCTTCTCTTTAGAAAATAAGTTTTAAAAATGATTTAACATGCCCTCTATTTTTAAGCTTCCTTGCTGACTCGGTTTTTGTAAGTGAAAGTACGAGTAAGGCATATCTTGCCTTCAGGTTGTGTTCTGACAGCATCTACAATGAATCACTTCAGCATATTCTTGTAGCTAAGCATCGTCAATAGAAAGGGTGATCTGTGTGTTACTGGTTAACCACTGGAATTGGAAAATTCCCCTTCAAAGTGATTGGAATCAAATATAAACCACCCCCTACCACCCCCCCGCCCTACCCTCTTCCCCTGGCCCCTTCCCCTCACCCCCCATCCCCAACCCTCAGTCTCTCTTTTCCTTCAGACTAGAGAACGTTAACACATTTTAAGTCGAGCTTTGTGGTTCTGCCTATGGATTCCAAACCCGGTCAAGGGTGATGAAAGTTACTTTTCTTCATTGAGTGTTAAGGGTATGGAATGAACTTCTGTGCTCAGCATCCACGCCACCCCACCCCACAACCTCTGTTTTGTCCCCTCCTCTTTTGATGGTGCTGGCTCACACTGGGGCACAATTCGCCCCAAGTGTGGGCCGCTGCAGTGAGGGTAGGGCAAGATGTTCAGTGGAGGGGGTATCATGGGGGAACCCAGCACCAGGCCTCTTCAAATATCCCTTGACTGCTTTTGATGAAGAACAGGGGGGTTCTCCCAGATGTACTGGAGCCAATATTTATCAGCCAACATCACTTAAAAGTCATTAGTCATTGTCACACCGCTAGTTGTGAGAGCTTACTGTGTACAGTTTTGTCGCTGTGTTTCCCACATTACCACAGTGGTTAGATTTCAGAATAGTATTTAATTAACTGTAAAGTGCTTTGGAACATCCTGAGGTTATGAATAGTGCTATACAAATGCAAAGTTGTTTTTTCCTTCTGCAGGGATTGGCCATTAGAAGCAAGTTCTCCTAGTGATGAGCTTATTCTCTTTCTGGATCACTGAGCCCAGGCTTCAGTCAATGAAATTAATTCATATTTTAATGAATATCTTCAATGGTCAAAGTCCTGGGACCTGTTGTAATTTAGAGCTCCATGGGCAGTGCTCCTTCATGGTAGATCAGGGTCGTATAGGGAGTTGGGACTAATCTATTGTCAATAAATATCAGCTTATCTCAGTTAGTTAGCGCTCCTGTGCTTGAGTTGGAAGGTTGTGGGGTTTAAGGGCCACAGCAGAACTCAGAACCACACAAGTGCAGAGGGAATCATCCTCCCATAACCATTGTCCCTAATATCAGTTAACTGCTTATTGTTCTCATTACTCTTTGTACGATCTTGCTGTGCACAAGGTGGTTTTGTACACTATTTACCTACAGTAAATTACCTTGAAGTTGACTATTTCAGGGTAATTTATTTCCTCTGTGTGAACACTGTTTGAGTGAAATGGCGTCACTCTCACTTTGGAATGTCTTGAGTTTTACACGTTTGATATGGTTTGTTTGATGTTTCCAGCTTGTTGCAGCATGAAGTGACCTACACCATCCCCCTCTCCTCCTGCAAGGAATCTGTAAACAAGAGACACCAGCTTTTGTTATGTAGTTGTCTGTCATTGATGCAGTGATTAATGGTGCAGGTGACCTTTACTTCACTGGGACACTTTCCAACTGTAAGGTATTGGTGAGACCAAGACTGGAGTACTGTGTACAGTTCTGGTCTCCTTACCTAGAGGATATATTTTCCTTAGAGGGTGCAGTGAAGGTTCACTAGACTGATTTTGCAATGTTCCATGAAGAAAAATGGAGTAGAATGGGCCTATGCCTTCTGGGGTTAAGAGGCATGAGAGAGGATCTCATTGAGACCTCCTTATATGGCTTGGGATGGGTAAATGGTGTTTCCCCTGACTGGAAAGTCAAGAATGAGTGGGTGCAGTCTCAGGATAGGGGGTAGGGTTAAATGTATTCCGGACGTTTCATCAAATGATTTGCTCCAACCATTACGTCCAACACATCCATCCCTGTGACGCACAGACTTCCTACGCCAATTGGAAAGCAAAAAGACTCATTACCCAATTGGATGATGCCTGACTGTTGGCCAAACAGCCTTTTGTTCCATTTTCAATATTTTTAAATTTGTTAAAGAGAAATGGTCAAAGAAAATTATTTAATATCCTGATGATTTTTCTCCAGGGTTACACATAGCAGTGTCCTGGAGACTGGTCTACAATTCCTGGAGACTGTAGGCCCATCCTAGAGGGTTGGCAAACTTAATGGGTCAACCATTTAGGATTGAGACGAGGAGAAATTTCTTCACTGAGCGTTGTGAATCTTTGCAATTCCTACTCTTAGAGAGCTGTGGATGCTCAGTCATTGAGAACATTCAAGAGCTGGATAGATTTTTGGTTATTAAGGAATTGTGGGATATGGAGAGCAGACGGAAAAGTGGAGTTGAGATAGAAGATCAGCCATGATCGTATTGACTATTGGAGCATGTTCGAGAGGCCAATAGGTCTACTCCTGTTCCTATTTCTTATGTTCCTATAATTGGGAAAATTTTACAGGCTCAAATGTGCACAGGAACCTAAACGTGATATGTTCAGGTCAGGAATGTGATTCTATGGAAATGGAGACGGCCACTCAAGTGTGCACTTGGCCTTATTTGGAGTAACCAGCCTGTATAAATCTCTGAACAGGTTTGGATCTGGTCTACAAGTTACTAACACTAAGAGCAGTAGGAGGCTATTAGCCCCTGGAGGAGTTGTTTCTTTTATTCATTCATAGGATGTGGACTTTGTCAGCCTGGATTCTGAGCTCAGGCCTCTGGCATGGGCTTGACTCCACCTCACACGACTCAGAGACAAGGTTGTAGCCCCGGAGTGTGTTGAGGCATTTACTGTGATACAGATTTCACTCCAAAGCCATCAGCTCTTGCTGATATCTTAGGTGTAGCTTTGAGTTCTGCTGGTACAAAAAAATGGACCAAAATTGGAGCGTTTTGGAAATTGTTCATTGATAGTTTGTCCCTGACTTGGAGGTGGTGGAATGATTTGTGCTTTGGTATATAGTTGAGGCATATTTCTTGATGTAGAGATGAAATGCTATGAATATCATGTGTTTATATATTTTCCTCTGTAAAGCCATTGAGATCTGAAAAGGTCACACATTAACGAGACAAGTGTTTACAAAGAGCAATAGAGATTTGGGCAGAAATGCCAGTGTAACTAGATCGCTGCTTATTGTGCTGCCTTATAGGGTACGCCGGAAAAGAATTCCTCACTTAACTGGTGCAACAGGACTAGTTGGTTCATATATAGCTGACCAGAAATTCTATTTCTGGATAGAATTAACTCTTCAACTGCTGAATTTGGATGCCCAATTTTTCCACAGAATCACAGAAATGTTAAGGCACAGAGGGAGGCCATTCGGCCCATCATGTCTGCACCGACGCTCCAAATGAGCTTTAGGACTCAGTGCCATTGCCCTGCCTTTTCCCCGTATCCCTGCACATTGTTTCTATTTAAATAATCATCCAATGCCCTCTTGAATGTCTCGATTGAACCTGCCCCCACCACACTTCCAAGCAGTGAATTTCAAACCCTAACTACTCGCTGTGTGAAAGTTTTTCTCACATCACATTTGCTTCTTTTGCAAATCACTTTAAATCTGTGCCCCCTCGTTCACAATTCTTTTACAAGCGGGAACAGCTTCTCCCTATCTACTCTGTCCAGCCCCCTCATGATTTTGAATATCTCCATCAAATCTCCTCTTTGCTTTCTCCTCTCCAAGGAGAACAGTCCCAACTTCTCCAATCTATCCTCATAGCTGAAGTTTCTCATCTCGGAGCCATTCTTGTAAATCTCTTCTGCACTCTCTCCAATGCCTTCACATCCTTCCTAAAATGTGGCGCCCAGAACTGTGCACAATGCTCCAGCTGAGGTCTAACTAGTGCCCTATAGAGCTCTTGTACTCTATGCCCCTATTAATAAAGCCCAGGATACTGTGTGCTTTGTTAACTGCTCTCTCCACCTGTCCTGCAATGATCTATGTACATACACACCCAGGTCCCTCTGCTCCTGAACCCTCTTAAGAATTGTACCCCTCATTTTATATTGTCTCTCCATACTCTTCCTACCAGAATGCATCACCTCACACTTCTCCTCATTGAACTTCATCTGCCACCTCCTTGATTATATAACGCCTTCGATGAGCTCAGTTTCAAGTCCCACTCCAAAGATTTGAACACAAAATCCAGGCTGACACTCCAGTGCAGCACTGAGGGAGCACTGTACTGTCAGAGGGTCAGTACTGAGGGAGCACTGCACTGTCGGAGGGTCAGTACTGAGGGAGCACAGCACTGTCAGAGTGTCAGTACTGAGGGAGCACAGCACAGTCAGAGGGTCAATACTGAGGGAGTGCTGCACTGTCGGAGGGTCAGTACTGAGGGAGTGCTGCACTGTCGGAGGGTCAGTACTGAGGGAGTGCTACACTGTCGGAGGGTCAGTACTGAGGGAGTGCCGCACTGTCAGAGGGTCAGTACTGAGGGAGTGCCGCACTGTCGGAGGGTCAGTACTGAGGGAGCACTGCACTGTCAGAGGGTCAGTACTGAGGGAGTGCTGCACTGTCGGAGGGTCAGGACTGAGGGAGTGCCGCACTGTCGGAGGGTCAGTACTGAGGGAGTGCCGCACTGTCGGAGGGTCAGTACTGAGGGAGTGCTGCACTGTCAGAGGGTCAGTACTGAGGGAGTGCCGCACTGTCGGAGTTGCAATCTTTCTGATGAGTTTTTAAATCGCAGCCCCATCTGTCCTAAGTTTAAAAAAAAATACTTTGTGCAGGGAAAAGAGAATAGCATAAAATTATCAGTGATTAGCTTATAATTAAAAGCTGCAACAATCGAGTGTGCAACTAACACAGTGTCCTGGGTGCACAGGATATCTGTCCTGTCCTGGGTGATCTTTTATACCTTGGCAAACAGGCTGATCCCTGGGGCCCAGCAGATTCATCACAAATACACAGAAGATTTGGGCCTTCAATCTTGGAGCAAGAAGACTGAGTCATGTATATGAGGGAGAAAGGGCCAAATTCAACCATAACTGTAGTACAGGGGTAACTGAGAATCACAGAATCACAGCGCAGAAGAGGCCCTTCGGCCCATCGATCCTGCACCGACACGTGAGAAACACCTGACCTACCTACCTAATCCCATTTACCAGCACTTGGCCCATAGCCTTGAATGTTATGATGTGCCAAGTGCTCATCCAGGTACTTTTTAAAGGATGTGAGGCAACCCGCCTCCACCACCCTCCCAGGCAGCGCATTCCAGACCGTCACCACCCTCTGGGTGAAAAGGTTTTTCCTCACATCCCCCCCAAACCTCCTGCCCCTCACCTTGAACTTATGTCCCCTTGTGACTGACCCTTCAACTAAGGGGAACAGCTACTCCCTATCCACCCTGTCCATGCCCCTCATGATCTTGTACACCTCGATCAGGTCACCCCTCAGTCTTCTCTGCTCCAACAAAAACAACCCAAGTCTATCCAACCTCTCTTCATAACTTAAACGTTTCATCCCAGGCAACATCCTGGTGAATCTCCTCTGCACCCCCTCCAGTGCAATCACATCCTTCCTATAATGTGGTGACCAGAACTACACACAGTACTCCAGCTGTGGCTTCACCAAGGTTCTATACAACTCCAACATGACCTCCCTACTTTTGTAATCGATGCCTCGATTGATAAAGGCAAGTGTCCCATATGCCTTTTTCACCACCCCACTAACATGCCCCTCTGCCTTCAGAGATCTATGGACACACACGCCAAGATCCCTTTGTTCCTCAGAACTTCCTAGTGTCATGTCGTTCATTGAATACTTCCTTGTCAAATTACTCCTTCCAAAGTGTATCACCTCTCACTTTTCAGGGTTAAATTCCATCTGCCACTTATCTGCCCATTTGACCATCCCGTCTATATCTTCCTGTAGCCCAAGACACTCAACCTCACTGTTAACCACCCAGCCAATCTTTGTGTCATCCGCAAACTTACTAATCCTACTCCCCATATAGTCATCTATGTTGTTTTTTTTAAAATGACAAATAATAGGGGACCCAGCACAGATCCCTGTGGTACGCCACTGTCTTCCAGTCACTAAAGCATCCTTCTGTCATCACCCGCTGTCTCCTACAACTAAGTCAATTTTGAATCCACCTTATCAAATTACCCTGTATCCCATGTGCATTTGCCTTCTTTATAACTCTCCCATGTGGGACCTTGTCAAAGGCTTTGCTGAAATCCATATAAACGACATCAACTGCACCACCCTCAAGTTCTTCTCAATGAAGAAACTTCAAGAAGAGTGAAGAAATCCCAAGAATTATCCTCAGAAACTGGGAGAGGGGCCTGTAGATTTGTTCTTGGCGAAAAGCCTACAACAAGCGACAGTCCTTATTGTTCAGTGGTTGAAGCAGAGACAATATTCAAGAGTGGGTTAGAAAGGGGGTTGATGGGAATGGAGCAGATCTGGAGGTTGAGTGCGAGTGCTGAGGTTGAATGGTCTGGTACCAAGTCGCTATTTCTCAGTAATTGTGAAGAGACGTGAAAGTTCCTGGTTGGAGAAGTTGTGACGAACAGGGGCCTGCCATTGAGAACCAGTGTACTGTCCTGTCAGGTAGTCCCAGCCTTGCAGGGCAGAAGGGGATTCAGCTACTGGAGGCCGGGCCTGGGTGTTCCAAAGCAGGCCGGAAACATGTCCCCCCCCACCCCCCACCCCCCACCGACTGTGATGTGTGCACAGAAGCTGCTGGATGTCTCTGGTGGAATGTGGTTGTTATAGTAACAGATTAGGCAGCTGCGAGCTTGTTAGCAGCGTCACATTATCCCCTAAACTCCCGCCCTGCACAAACAGCCCAGAATATTCAGTGAGAAAGCTGGGCTCCTTGTTATAAAGCTGCCCAGTCAGCAGGTCAGCCACGTGAGGGCCTGTTTACCAGGCAGTCAGGACAGGCTGGATCCTGTGATTTTTCACATGGCACTGCTGGGAAAAAACAAAACAAAAAAGAACCCAAATCTGATTTAACTGTGAGATTGAGCTACTTTCCATAATCCACATACCAGCAGTGATCCAGCAGAATTAGCTTGTTCCAAATTCTTGCCTGTTTTAAAGAGCGGTTGAATATGTGAATGATTAAACCATCACTCCTCTTAGTTTAAACTCGGATTTAATCAGAGGGATGGTTCCTGGAACCTCTCACCCTCCTCACAACACACAAACTTGTTTTCCTATGTGGTTAAAAAGTTTCCAAGATTAATCTTGTTAATGAGTTGAATTTCACCTTATCAACTATCTGATTGTCGGTAAATCCACTCAGTTTGGTTCAGTTGGTACCATTCACTACAGAGTGCAAGGATTCAAACTCATAAACTGGACTGGCTCTAAAGTACTGAGGGAGTGCTGCACTGTCAGAGGGTCAGTACTGAGGGAGTGCTGCACTGTCAGAGGGTCAGTACTGAGGGCGTGCTGCACTGTCAGAGGGTCAGTGCTGAGGGAGTGCTGCACTGTCAGAGGGTCAGTGCTGAGGGAGTGCTGCACTGTCAGAGGGTCAGTGCTGAGGGAGTGCTGCACTGTCAGAGGGTCAGTGCTGAGGGAGTGCTGCACTGTCGGAGGGTCAGTACTGAGGGAGTGCTGCACTGTCAGAGGGTCAGTGCTGAGGGAGTGCTGCACTGTCAGAGGGTCAGTGCTGAGGGAGTGCTGCACTGCCAGAGGGTCAGTGCTGAGGGAGTGCTGCACTGCCAGAGGGTCAGTGCTGAGGGAGTGCTGCACTGTCGGAGATGCTATTGTTAAACCGAGGCCTGGTCTGCTCCTCTGGGCACTAACAACCCCATAGTCACAAAGTGAAGTCAAGCAGGGGAATATTCCCTTGTGTCCTTGCTGATATTTGTCCTTCAATTGATATCACTGAAACCCTGTTTCTCTATCACTGTTGGTGTGTTTTGTTGCTGTGTTTATTTACATATTAGTTGGAGCTGTTGACCATGCATGATGTATTCTAAGATGTCCAGGTCCAACGTAACGTAGGTCTGTTTTTAACAGAGCCATGAACCTGTGCAATTTGCCCTCGATGTTTGTTGAGGTTGTTGGATTCTCAGCAGGTGGTAAAGTACGGTAAAGGCTATCTGAGTTCCGCTTGCAGTGAGGCCCCTCCCAACTCTACTTAGACATACACCAGACCTCCAACCACTCCACCCCCATGCTCCCACCAGCTCTTGCTTTTATATGGCGCCTTATCCCAAAGTGCCTTACAGCCAATGGAGTTCTTGTTTAGTCATGGCTCTGAGGTAGCACTCAATTTACACACAGCAAGCTCCCATAATCACCAACATGTGACTGACCAGATAATATTTTGTGATGTTGATCGAGGGATCAATATTGACCAGGACACTTTAAAGTAGTGACTGTGGAATCTTTTACTTCCCGCTGAGAGGGCAGATGGTTTTAACAGCTCATGTGAGGGAGAGTCATAGTTGGAAGCAGTGATTCAGGTTTCCATCCTGGATGAATTGTGAGGGTGAGGCATGTGGGGCTGATGTTTTATAATGAAGGGAGCAATACCTCTGAGAATCTCAATCAGATATGCCTTCAACACCAGAGTATTCCCTGGAGGGATGAGGAGCAGAAACTTCAGAGGAAACTTTAAGGTGAAGACGGTCTGTTCACCCACCTCAGAATATCACAGATTAATCATAACTAGACTGATGGTGTGTCACACAGCCTCATATCCTGTGGGGGGTAAAGGTCATGTCTGAGAACAATGAAACCCCAGCTCAGACACTGCATTTTTCTTTGCTGAATGTGTGCATTGATAGTGAGTGCAGAGACAAACTGCAGTTTGTAACTGAGAAGGTATTCCCTTCATCCAGATACAATGACCTTATCCAGCACATTGTAACCATGGTGGAGGATTCATAATTCATCACTGAAGCTATTAACCACGTCTTCCTCAGAAACATCTCTTAATCTCAGTTCAGTTTTCCCCGGTTCCTCATTAAATCTTTCTCTGTTCACTCACCGTCTCTCCCCCCACCCGCGGCACCCCTCCACAACCCCACTGATCCATACACACACACTCTGCTCGGTCTCCTTGGCCTGGATACTAACCAGAATTATTTATGTGGTGGGAGGGAAGGTGGAGTTTGAGAACCCAGAGACGGAGTTTATCCTGCCTTGTGTGGTCGAGTTTGGGTTCCAGCATGTCTAGGTTTTGTTGCTGATAGGTTTCCCCATCCGGAAGTTACTCTGATTTGGCAGGTTTGACTTCCAGTCAGCTAGCGGACAGGATGTAGGAATGGATAGGTTGAAATTCCAGCCCTGGGTGAGATCCAATTCCAGATCCATAGAGATTTCCTAACCCCTGCGACTTTGTATAGTGGGGGGAGGGGTGTCAATGACGTGGGAACTTTGGGGGGGCCAGAAGGAGACACTCCTCTGCCTCTTGGCCCACAAGCAGTGCTGTAAAGGAATTTACCTTCACTCTGAAGCTGCCCTCGCCTCCTTTCAGCTGTTGGGTTTCCTATGGCAACCAATTGCAGCCAACCAATGTTAAACCTGTAAAACCGATTAAATCGAGCCTGCTGGCCCCATTACCATATTTAAATTGTCACCCTGCCTTGTGTTAGCCGATTGGTTGTCCCCCCCTGACCTGTCTCTTAAACCTGGGGGGTGACAAGTTAGAGAGAGAGTTCAGGTTTTTAAAATTTAACACCTGACAACTCACCTGTTTTTGTGCTAACATTCAGTCCCTTGCCCTTATTTGCCCCTCCATGTCCTCTCCTGCCAGTTCTGTAATCTCCTTCCATATTCTCTCTTGCTCCCCATCTTTCACCCTAGCATTGTGGGGGCACTTGCACACCCTGAATCATAGTCTCCACCCCTGAACCCCTCCCGCTCTCTACCTCTGCACTACCCCACTCTTTATCCAACATTTTCATTACCACTCCCATTCCCTCCTTTCCCCCTCACCTGGTAGGGATGTGGGCAGGTGAGGGGGATGGTGAGCAGCAGGAAGGGGGGGGGGGAGCATGGGATCAGGGTGGGTGGGGAGGGGGAGTGCTGCACTGTTAAACCGATGGTCAATCTCTGCTCAAGCGAACATTAAAGCTCCCTCAGCAATATTTAAAGATTAATGAAGTATTGAGTGGATCCTACCTATTAAACAGTGTCCTTGCTGTGTCTATGGGGTTTTGTAACTCATTGTTTGAGACACTTACAAATATTGTGCCTATAAAAGCGGGCATTATTATTTCCTATATGTTACCTGTCTGGGGTAGAATGATTCTCAGTAGTGGGTGGGGTTTAATTACTTAGCAAAGGACCCAATAGGTTGAAGTTTGTAACATCTATTTAGAAATGATCGTTGTACATTCTGACATTCAGTTATTCAAAATAGCCAACCCCAGAAACAGGTTAATAATCCACTCACTGATTAGGTTAGTGATATATCACTAACTGGTTAGGTTGGGTACACACACAGCTCTTAATATCTTCGACTTTATTCCATTGAGAGCAACCCTGTGAAATAAATGTCAGGCACTGGATGAGCTTCTGTTTCCTGACTCCACAAACCTACAATTACTTTTAGTCAAATGATGAGTGTTCAGTGATAACCGGATAAAAACTCTTTTATTTGAAAGCTGTGTTGATAGTTCACTGCGTACAGACTCAGCTGCCTTACTGAGCCACACACATTCACTCAAGGGTTTCTTTCTATTCTCTAGTCCCTGTCTGTTAGCCAGCCCTGGGGCTTGCACCCATACACCACTGCACATACATGTTTGCAGACTGAATGATGATGAGATCAAATGAGGTTGTGGTGCTGCCGTGGTCCAATTGCTCCAACCCTTGTTGTCTAGACACAAATCTTAATACTGACCATTTGCGAGAGATACTGGAAGATGCTCAGAATGGTTAACAGCTGCATGAGTTTGGGTCCCACTCCAGAGACTTGAGCACAAAATCCAGACTGATCATCCAGTGCACGGCTGAGGGAGTGCTGCACTGTCAGAGGGTCAGTACTGAGGGAGTGCTGCACTGTCAGAGGGTCAGTACTGAGAGAGTGCTGCACTGTCAGAGGGTCAGTACTGAGGGAGTGCTGCACTGTCACAGGGTCAGCACTGAGGGAGTGCTGCACTGTCAGAGGGTCAGCACTGAGGGAGTGCTGCACTGTCACAGGGTCAGCACTGAGGGAGTGCTGCACTGTCACAGGGTCAGCAGTGAGGGAGTGCTGCACTGTCACAGGGTCAGCAGTGAGGGAGTGCTGCACTGTCACAGGGTCAGCAGTGAGGGAGTGCTGCACTGTCACAGGGTCAGCAGTGAGGGAGTGCTGCACTGTCACAGGGTCAGCAGTGAGGGAGTGCTGCACTGTCACAGGGTCAGCACTGAGGGAGTGCTGCACTGTCACAGGGTCAGCACTGAGGGAGTGCTGCACTGTGAGAGGGTCAGTGCTGAGGGAGTGCTGCACTGTCACAGGGTCAGCACTGAGGGAGTGCTGCACTGTCAGAGGGTCAGTACTGAGGGAGTGCTGCACTGTCAGAGAGTCAGTACTGAGGGAGTGCTGCCATTCCGAGGGTCAGCACTGAGGGAGTGCTGCACTGTCAGAGGGTCAGTACTGAGGGAGTGCTGCATTGTCAGAGGGTCAGTACTGAGGGAGTGCTGCACTGTCAGAGGGTCAGTACTGAGGGAGTGCTGCATTGTCAGAGGGTCAGTACTGAGGGAGTGCTGCACTGTCAGAGGGTCAGTACTGAGGGAGTGCTGCACTGTCACAGGGTCAGTACTGAGGGAGGGCTGCACTGTCAGAGGGTCAGCACTGAGGGAGCGCTGCACTGTCCGAGGGTCAGTACTGAGGGAGTGCTGCACAGTCACAGGGTCAGTACTGAGGGAGGGCTGCACTGTCACAGGGTCAGTACTGAGGGAGTGCTTCATTGTCAGAGGGTCAGTACTGAGGGAGTGCTGCACTGTCACAGGGTCAGTACTGAGGGAGGGCTGCACTGTCACAGGGTCAGTACTGAGGGAGGGCTGCACTGTCAGAGGGTCAGCACTGAGGGAGCGCTGCACTGTCCGAGGGTCAGCACTGAGGGAGTGCTGCACTGTTGGAGGGTCAGTACTGAGGGAGCACCGCACTGTCAGAGGGTCAGTACTGAGGGAGGGCTGCACTGTCAGAGGGTCAGTACTGAAGGAGTGCTGCACTGTCCGAGGGTCAGCACTGAGGGAGTGCTGCCATTCTGAGGGTCAGCACTGAGGGAGTGCTGCACTGTCAGAGGGTCAGTACTGAGGGAGCGCTGCACTGTCATAGGGTCAGTACTGAGGGAGTGCTGCACTGTCAGAGGGTCAGTACTGAGGGAGTGCTGCACTGTCAGAGGGTCAGTACTGAGGGAGTGCTGCACTGTCAGAGGGTCAGTACTGAGGGAGTGCTGCACTGTCAGAGGGTCAGCACTGAGGGAGTGCTGCACTGTCAGAGGGTCAGCACTGAGGGAGTGCTGCACTGTCAGAGGGTCAGTACTGAGGGAGTGCTGCACTGTCAGAGGGTCAGTACTGAGGGAGTGCTGCACTGTCAGAGGGTCAGTACTGAGGGAGTGCTGCACTGTCAGAGGGTCAGTACTGAGGGAGTGCTGCACTGTCAGAGGGTCAGTACTGAGGGAGTGCTGCACTGTCAGAGGGTCAGTACTGAGGGAGTGCTGTACTGTCAGAGGGTCAGTACTGAGGGAGTGCTGCACTGTCAGAGGGTCAGTACTGAGGGAGTGCTGTACTGTCAGAGGGTCAGTACTGAGGGAGTGTCGCACTTTAGGAGGAGCAGTTCTGAGACAGTGCCGCACTGTTGGAGGAGCAGTTCTGAGGGAGTGCCGCACTGTTGGAGGAGCAGTTCTGAGGGAGTGCCGCACTGTTGGAGGAGCAGTTCTGAGAGAGTGCCGCACTGTTGGAGGAGCAGTGCTGAGGGAACCCGGCACAGTTGCTGTTACACAGGAACAGGTGGTGGCCATTCAGTCCCATGAGCCTGACTCGAATTTATGGTCCTGCTCCCTTGTCCTGGGCTCTCCTCCCACCCCCCTACCACCACAATTCTCTCCCCCCCCCCCCGCCCAACCACTGCCAGAGAGAACAGTTTCTCTCTGTCGACCCAATCGAACCCTTTAATCATCTTAAACGCACCGATTAGATCTCACCCTTTATTCTCCTATACTCAAGGGAGCACAAGGCCAGACTCAGCAAAACCTCTGCTCACAACTTAACCCTTTCAGCCCTGGTATCATTCTGGGTGAATCCGAGCTGTGCCCTGTCGATGCCCATCTCTCCTTCCTGAGGTGCGGAGCCCAGAGCTGAACCCAGTTACTGCAGGTGGGGTCTGGGCTGAGCTCTGAGTACCTGAAGCAGCATTTCCTCACCTTTGTCATTCAGACCCCTTGAGATAAAGGCCCCCTGGATGGAATTATTTGCTCTGGTCCTGGTGGGGTTCTCACTGTGGCAAAGAGTCAGTTAATGGTTGACTTAAGCGAGAGAATAATTCACGCCTTTGAGATGATCTACATTGTTTGATTTCTGTGGCTGAGACGTGTGGCTCTCCACTGCCACCCACTGGCCTGACCTGTTTGGTGCAGCACAAAGTCGGGGTGAGGGTTGGAGGTTAGAACCTGGGTCAGTTCCTTCATACGAAACAAAAGCTGCTGATTTATTTGCATTTCTGCCATTGGGGATCACAGAAATCAGGGCACCAGGGTGAAAGAGACTTCCTTCAGCTGCCCTTGCCCTGCAGTTTGTTAGTTTCTGAAATTCAAACAATAGTTCACATTGCAAATATTTACCTTGATTTAGCGGATGGAATTAGAACACAATCTCCCAAGTGTTTAACCTCCATGTCTAGACCTCAATGCTGAGGGGCTGGCTGACTGTCGAAGGCCTCTCCCACCATCCTGCCCTGAGCCAACATGCCCTTGTGCTTTCCAGTCAGTCACTGGGAATGGGCAGCAAGGAGATCGCAGGCCGATCCCTCCCCAGCCTTCTTAACTCTGCACCAACTGTGGATCAAACCCAGGGGCCTTGATGCTGTGTCAGGGCTGCCCCAGGGTGTGCATTCACTCACACCCCCTCCCCAGGCTGCAGGATGAGCCCCTGTCCCCTTCCCTGACCCTCCTCCCCAGCCTCTGCTCTGCTGCGTTCCTGTAGGTGCCAGGGCATCTGTGTCAGAGTCACACCTTATCATAAACTCTTCACATAATGAATCCTTTCTAACTGTGTCTATCATTCTGCTACAATAAAGATCCACAAATATTATTTGAATGGACCAGTTTATCTGGTCTTCTGTTTATTTTGATCGTGTTGGTGACTGGCCAGGATATCGGGAGAATTCTCCGTTGTTCTTTACAGTGGTCATGGGATCTTTCACATCCCCAGCTGATCTGCCAGGTGGAGCCTTAGTTAGATATTTTATCCAGAGTTCGGCAGCTCAATATCGGATTGAAAGTGTCAGTTTAGATTCTTTTTATATTAATTCACAGAATGTGAGCATCATTGGCAAGGCCGGCATTTATTGTCCATCCCTAATTTCCCCTTGAGAAGGTGGTGGTGAGCCGCTTTCTTGAATCGCTGCCGTCCATGTGGTGACAATGCTCTCAAGGTGCTGTTAGGAAATATTTACATCACAGAAACAGGCCATTCGGCCCATGCGCTCCATGTTGGTGTTTCTGCTCCACACGAGCTTCCTCCCACCCCTCTTCATCTCACCCCCATTACCATTTCCTTCTATTCCTTCCTCATGTGTTTATCCAGCTTCCCCTTAAATGTATCTATCCAATTCACCTTAACCACTCCCTGTGATAGTGAGTTCCACATTCTCATCACTCTCTGGGGTAAAGAAGTTTATCCTGAATTCCCAATTAGATTTTTCTGTGACGATCTTATATATATGTGTGGCCTCTGGTTCTGATCTCCCCCGTAAGTATAAACTTCTCTACGTTTATCCGATCGAAACCTTTCATAATTTTTAAAGACCTCTGTTAGGTCACCCCTCAGTCTTCTCTTTTCTAGAACAAAGAGACCCAACCTACAACCTTTCTTGAAAGTCATAACCTCTGTTCTGATACCATCCTAATGTTTTTTACCTTCTCCAGTGTTCATGTATCTTTTTTTTAATATGGTGACCAGAACTGTTAGGTTGGGAGTTCCAGGACTTTTGACCAAAAGTATTAACTAAAGACTTGGAATGGGGCTCGAACCCATGATTTGCTAACCTAGAGACGAGAACGCTATTAACAGTCTCACTGGCAATAGGTGAGGGAGTGGGTGCAGTGCCGGTTGGGGGGTGGGGGGGGTGGAAATCACATTGTTTTATCACACACACAGCAGGTTCTGTGGTGCTGACAGTTTCTTATGCTGTGTTACAGGGAAGGAGGATGTGAGGCTACAGTTGGACACAGCTTTACAGGACGTCAACGACAAGTATGTCCTGCTGGAGGAGACTGAGAAACAGGCCGTGTGTCGGGCTCTGATTGAGGAACGCAGTCGGTTCTGCACGTTTGTTACTCTCCTGAGACCTGTGCTGGTAAGTCAGACACCAGGCTTTCCATTAGATCATGGCTGATTGGCACGTAACTCCACCCACCCTCCTTGGTTCCATAACCCTTAATCCCTTTTCCCAGGAAAAATCTATCAATCTCAGTTTTGAAATGTTTAATTGACCACAACCACCACCCCCCACCCCCCCCTCACCTCCAGCCTCAATAGCTTTTTGGGGGGGCGAAAGTTCCATACGAACATACATGTCAGGAGCAGGAGAGGCTATTCAGCCCCTTGAGCCTACTCCGCCATTCAATAAGATCATGGCCGATCTGGTTGTGGTCTCAACCCCATTTTTCTATCTACACCCCTCCCCCATACCCTTTGACTCTCGTCAATCAAGAACCTATCCAACTCAGCTTTAAAAATATTCCATGACCCTGCCTTCACTGCTCTCTGGGAAAGAGAATTCCACAACCGATCTCAAAGAGAAAACATTTCTCCTCATCTCCGTCTTAAATGGGACACCCCTTATCTTTAAACTGTGTCCCTTAATTCTGGTCTCTTTCAAAAAGGGAAAGATCCTTTCAGCATCCATCCTGTTAAGAGCCCTCAGGAACTTCTATGTTTCAATGAGATCACCTTTCATTCTTCTAAACTCCAATGGATACAAACCCAACCTTTCTTTATAAGAAAGCCCCTCAACCCCAGGAATGAGTCAAGCGAACCTTCTCTGAACTGCTTCTAATGCATTTCTATCCTTTCTTAAGTAAGGAGACCAAAACTATACACAGTACTCTGGATATGGTCTCACCAAAGCCCTGTACAATTGTAGCAAAACTTCCCTAATTTTATATTCCATTCCCTTTGTAATAGGCAACAACATTCCATTTGCCTTCCTAATCATTTGTGGTACCTGCATGGTAACTTTTTTGTGATTCATGTACCAGGACACCCAGATCCCTCTATTCTGCACAGTTCTGCAATCTCTCTCCGTTTAAATAATTTGTTACTTTTCTATTCTTCCTGCCAAAGTGGACAAGTTCACATTTTCCCACATTATTTTCCATCTGCCAAATTTTTGCCCAGTCAGTTAACTTATCAAAATCCCTTTGTATACTCTTTATGTCCTCTTCACAGCTTGCTCTCCTACCCATCTTTGTGTCATCGGCAAATTTAGCATCTGTACATTTGGTCCCTTCATCCAATCTGTTGTACAAATTGTAAATAGTTGAGGCCCAGCACTGATCCTTGTGGCACACCACCAGGTACAGCTTGCCAGTCCAGAAAAGACCCATTTATCCTACTCTGTGCTTCCTGTTAGCTAACCAATCCTCTGGCCATGATAATATGCTACCCCCTACACCATCAGATCTTATTTTGTGTAGTAACCATTGATGTGCTACCTTTATATGTAGATTAAAATCAACAAATGTTATTGCTGTACCTTTCTCACAAGCCCCTATTATGTTTTCCTGTATACCCCGTCCTACAGTGTGGATACTGTTAGGGGGCTTATAAACCACTCCTACAATTGACTTCTTACCTTTGCTTTTTATTATCTCTACCCAAACTGATTCTACATTCTTAATTAACAGAGCTACCTCACCACCCTTTCTGTCCTTTTGAAATGCCAAGTATCCTTGATTATTCAGGTCCCAGACTTGGTCACCTTGTAGCCACATTTCTGTAATGGTGATCAGGTTATTCCTGTTTAAGCTGACAATTCATCTGTTTTGTTGCAAATGCTACGCGCATTGACGTACAGAGCCTTTATTTCTGTTTTTCACTGTTTTTGAAAACTCTGGTCTTTGTACACTCTGACCCTTGCTGCCCTGCTCTGCTTATAACTACCTTATTGCTACTTTGCTCTTTTGCCTTGTCCTTTTCCTTTATACGAACATACAAGCTAAGAGCAGGAGGAGGTCACTTGGCCCTTCAAGCCTGCTCCACCATTCAATAAGATCATGGCTGATCTGATTGTAACCTCCCACTTACCCCCGATAACCTTTCACCCCCTTGCTAATCAAGAATCTATCTAGCTCTGCCTTAAAGATATTCAAAGACCCTGTTCCACTGCCTTTTGAGGAACAGAGTTCCAAAGACACGCGACCTTCTGAGAGAAAAAATTTCTCTTCATCTCTGTCTTAAATGAGCGACCCCTCTTCTAGATTTCCACACAAGGAAACACCCTCTCCACATCCACTCTGACAAGGCCCCTCAGGATCTTAAAGGTTTCAATCAAGTTGCCTCTTACTCTTCTAAACTCCAGTGGATACCAGCCTAACCTGTCCAGCTTTTCCTCATAAGACAACCCACCCATTCCAGGTATTAGTCTGGTAAACCTTCTCTGAACTGCTTCTAATGTATTTATATCCTTCCTTAAGTAAGGAGACCAGTACTGTACACAATACTCCAGATGTGGTCTCACCAATGCCCTGTATAACTGAAACATAACCTCCCTACTTTTGTAATCAATTCCCCTCACAATAAATGATAACATTCTATTAGCTTTCCTAATTACCTGCTGTACCTGCATGCTAACCTTTTGTGATTCATTCACTAGGACACCCAGATCACTCTGAATCTCGGAGCGCTGCAATCTCTCTCCGTTTAGATAATATGCCATTTTTATTCATCCTGCAAAAAAGGACAGTTTCACATTTGCCCACATTATACTCCATTTGTCAGACCTTTGCCCACTCACTTAACCTCTCTATGTCACTTTGTAGCCTCCTTACATCCTCCTCACAACTTATTTTCCTGCCTATGTTTGTGTCATCAGTAAATTTAGCCACCATTCCATCTGTCCCTAATCCAAGTCATTTATATAAATTGTGAAAAGTTGAGGCCCCAGGGCTGATCCCTGTGGAACATCACTCATCACATCCTGCCAACTAGAAAAAGACTCATTTATGGCAACTCTCTGCTTCATGTTATCCAGCCAATCTTCTATCCCTGCCAAGATATTACCTCCTACACCATGAGCTTTTATTTTCTGCAATAAACTTTGATATTGCACCTTATCAGCTGCCTTCTGGAAATCTAAGTACAGTATATCCACCGGTTCTGCTTTATCCACAGCACATGTGACTCTTTCAAGGAACTCCAATAAATTGGTTAAACGTGATTTCATTTTCACAAAACCATGTTGACTCTGCCTGATTGCCTTAAACTTCTCTAAGTGCCCTGCTATAACATCTTCAATAATAGCTTCTGACATTTTCCCTGTGACAGATCTTAAGCTAACTGGCCTATAGTTTCCAGCTTTCTGTCTCCCTCCCTTTTTGAATAAAGGAGTTATATTTGCTATTTTCCAATCTAATGGAAGAATCTTAAATTGGTTATCAGTGTAATTCTTAGCACACTGCAGAGTGCTACATATGCCAGCCGCTGTTCACAACAGGCAGGGTACAGACTATACCCAACCAACCCATGCTGGCAAAACTCAAAAAACAGTGTCCAACTTAATTCCGTGATTGGACAACATTTGCCAAATAATCCTCAGTGCGCTAAGAATTACGCTGACAACTAATTTAAGATTGTCAGTCGGCCTCACAATGCGTGCACTGGAAACTGCACATATTAATACACGTTCTTTCTGTCTGCAAAGAACATGTACACACATTGTGCCTGTTTCAGCTAAAGAAAAATAGTAACAGCCATTCGCTGACTCATTCATCAGGGCAATGCCTTGACCAATCAGGGTCAAGCTGCCTGGTTTAAATTTCAAACAATGCTTGGCAGTTAACTGTGATTCAGAATTAACTGGTGCATTCTCCATGGCAACGTCACTTGCCAACCAATCAGCACTCTCTTCACATACAGTACAAATTGTTTTTTCCCCCTTATTGTTGTGAAATGCCCTGATGAGTTCAAAACAAAACCTTAGACATGTCTCTCTTTCCAGTGATAATCAAGTTCTGTACTACCAAACGACTATTCCCTAGTTTAGATAAGATGAATAAGAAGTACACAACAGCCAATCACCTACCTGCTTCCCCATGATGTCACACCTCAATTTTTATTTCCGAATGCAGATTCTGACTGGCTCTTGTATGCCCTGTCTTCCCTTCGAATTCTCACTTAACCCCGCCCTGTCTTCCCCCCGAATTCTCACTTAACCCCGCCCCTTCCCTCCGAATTCTCACCTAAACCCCGCGCTGTCCCTCCGAATTCTCACTTAACCCCTCCCTGTCCCTCCGAATTCTCACTTAACCCCGCCCCTTCCCTCCGAATTCTCACTTAACCCCGCCCCATCTTCCCTCCGAATTCTCACTTAACCCCGCCCCATCTTCCCTTCGAATTCTCACTTAACCCCGCCCCTTCCCTCCGAATTCTCACTTAACCCCGCCCCTTCCCTCCGAATTCTCACTTAACCCCGCCCCATCTTCCCTTCGAATTCTCACTTAACCCCGCCCTGTCTTCCCCCCGAATTCTCACTTAACCCCGCCCCATCTTCCCTCCGAATTCTCACTTAACCCCGCCCCTTCCCTCCGAATTCTCACTTAACCCCGTGCTGTCCCTCCGAATTCTCACTTAATCCCTCCCTGTCCCTCCGAATTCTCACTTAACCGCGCCCCACCTTCCCTCCGAATTCTCACCTAAACCCCGCGCTGTCCCTCCGAATTCTCACTTAACCCCTCCCTGTCCCTCCGAATTCTCACTTAACCCCGCCCCTTCCCTCCGAATTCTCACTTAACCCCGCCCCATCTTCCCTCCGAATTCTCACTTAACCCCGCCCCATCTTCCATCCCAATTCTCACCTAAACCCTCCCTGTCCCTCCGAATTCTCACTTAACCCCGCCCCTTCCCTCCGAATTCTCACTTAACCCCGCCCCACCTTCCCTCCGAATTCTCACTTAACCCCGCCCCTTCCCTCCGAATTCTCACTTAACCCCGCCCCACCTTCCCTCCGAATTCTCACCTAAACCCCGCGCTGTCCCTCCGAATTCTCACCTAAACCCTCCCTGTCCCTCCGAATTCTCACTTAACCCCGCGCTGTCCCTCCGAATTCTCACTTAACCCCGCCCCATCTTCCATCCCAATTCTCACCTAAACCCTCCCTGTCCCTCCGAATTCTCACTTAACCCCTCCCTGTCCCTCCGAATTCTCACTTAACCCCTCCCTGTCCCTCCGAATTCTCACTTAACCCATCCCTCCGAGTTCTCACTTAACCCCGTCCCGTCTTCCCCCCGAATTCTCACTTAACCCCTCCTCGTCTTCCCTCCGAATTCTCACTTAACCCCTCCCCATCCCTCCGAATTCTCACTTAACCTTGCCCTGTCTTCCCTCCGAATTCTCACTTAACCCCGCGCTGTCCCTCCGAATTCTTACTTAACCCCGCGCTGTCCCTCCGAATTCTCACTTAACCCCGCGCTGTCCCTCCGAATTCTCACTTAACCCCGCGCTGTCCCTCCGAATTCTCACTTAACCCTGCGCTGTCCCTCCGAATTCTCACTTAACCCCGCGCTGTCCCTCCGAATTCTTACTTAACCCCGCGCTGTCCCTCCGAATTCTCACTTAACCCCGCGCTGTCCCTCCGAATTCTCACTTAACCCCGCGCTGTCCCTCCGAATTCTCACTTAACCCCGCGCTGTCCCTCCGAATTCTTACTTAACCCCGCGCTGTCCCTCCGAATTCTCACTTAACCCCGCGCTGTCCCTCCGAATTCTTACTTAACCCCGCGCTGTCCCTCCGAATTCTCACTTAACCCCGCGCTGTCCCTCCGAATTCTTACTTAACCCCGCGCTGTCCCTCCGAATTCTCACTTAACCCCGCGCTGTCCCTCCGAATTCTTACTTAACCCCGCGCTGTCCCTCCGAATTCTCACTTAACCCCGCGCTGTCCCTCCGAATTCTTACTTAACCCCGCGCTGTCCCTCCGAATTCTCACTTAACCCTGCGCTGTCCCTCCGAATTCTCACTTAACCCCGCGCTGTCCCTCCGAATTCTTACTTAACCCCGCGCTGTCCCTCCGAATTCTCACTTAACCCCACGCTGTCCCTCCGAATTCTTACTTAACCCCGCGCTGTCCCTCCGAATTCTCACTTATCCCCGCGCTGTCCCTCCGAATTCTCACTTAACCCCGCGCTGTCCCTCCGAATTCTCACTTAACCCCGCGCTGTCCCTCCGAATTCTTACTTAACCCCGCGCTGTCCCTCCGAATTCTCACTTAACCCCGCGCTGTCCCTCCGAATTCTTACTTAACCCCGCGCTGTCCCTCCGAATTCTCACTTAACCCCGCGCTGTCCCTCCGAATTCTTACTTAACCCCGCGCTGTCCCTCCGAATTCTTACTTAACCCTGCGCTGTCCCTCCGAATTCTCACCTAAACCCTCCCTGTCCCTCCGAATTCTCACTTAACCCCTCCCCATCCCTCCGAATTCTCACTTAACCCCTCCCCATCCCTCCGAATTCTCACTTAACCCCTCCCCATCCCTCCGAATTCTCACTTAACCCCTCCCCCTCCCTCCGAATTCTCACTTAACCCCTCCCCATCCCTCCGAATTCTCACTTAACCCCTCCCCATCCCTCCGAATTCTCACTTAACCCCTCCCCATCCCGCCGAATTCTCACTTAACCCCGCGCTGTCCCTCCGAATTCTTACTTAACCCTGCGCTGTCTTCCCTCCGAATTCTCACTTAACCCCGCACTCTCCCTCCGAATTCTCACTTAACCCCGCGCTGTCCCTCCGAATTCTCACTTAACCCCGCGCTGTCCCTCCGAATTCTCACTTAACCCCGTGCTGTCCCTCCGAATTCTCACTTAACCCCGTGCTGTCCCTCCGAATTCTCACTTAACCCCTCCCCATCCCTCCGAATTCTCACTTAACCCCTCCCCATCCCTCCGAATTCTCACTTAACCCCTCCCCATCCCTCCGAATTCTCACTTAACCCCACCCCATCCCTCCGAATTCTCACTTAACCCCTCCCTGTCTTCCCTCCGAATTCTCACTTAACCCACCCTGTCTTCCCTCCGAATTCTCACTTAACCCACCCTGTCTTCCCTCCGAATTCTCACTTAACCCCGCGCTGTCCCTCCGAATTCTCTCTTAACCCCGCCCTGTCCCTCTGAATTCTCGCTTTCTCTCGCTGATTTATAACCCTGCACTCTGCTCTCAGATTTCCACTATGCTTTGTGTGAAGTAGTGCTTCCTGACATTGCCACTGAACAACCTAGCTCTCATTTTAAGGTTCTGCCCCCTTTGTTCTGGACTCACCCCATCAGAGGAAATAGCTTCTCTCTATCAACCCTATCAAATCCTTTAATTATTTTAAACTCCTCAATCAGATCACCCCTTCATCTTCTATACTCGAGAGAATACAAGTCCAGGAATTAGTGTAGGTCAGGACCCAGAACACAGACACTAATGGAGCTGCTGCTGATTTCATTCACAGTTTGTTTCCTTGAGATGTAAAGCTGCTGAGTCCTTGTGAAATATTCTCTCTATTTAATGGGGCGAGTTTTAGTTCATGTAAACACCCAGTCGGCTGTTTGTTAAAATTTCCATTTCTCTTCCCTGCACATCTATCAAACACAGGGCGAGGAGATCGGAATGCTCGGAGAGGTTACACACTTGCAAACTATTCTAGAAGACCTGACAAACCTGACTGCTGACCCCCAGAAACTACCTCCTGCTAGTGAACAGGTGAGTGGCTTTTGACACCTCTGAATGGGGGAGTTTGACCTTTCTCGGGATCTTTCTTCCTCTGCGGCATTGATAAGGACCTAAAAACAAAACTGCGTAGCTCAGCTGGCCAACGGTCACTGTGGCCTTTGCTGTGCAACTGCATGAGCATCGCACTCAGAACGTCCACTGCACACCCAGTGATCTAAGGTGGGAGCCCAGTCCATTCTTTGCAGATACAAAGAACATGTACACAAATTGTGCCTCTTTCAGCTAAACAAAATAAATGAAAGCCATTTGCTGGACAATGACTTGACCAATCAGGGTCAAGCAGCCCCGTTTAAATTTCAAACAATGCTTGGCAGTTAACTGATAGTCACCATCACTGGTGCATTCTCCATGGCAATTCCTTTACCATTAGAGTCTACTTGGCAACCAATCAGCACCCTCTTCTCATACAATATAAATTGTTGTTTTCCCCTTATATTGGTACTCTTGTGACGTGTCCTGATGAGTGCAACACAAAAAGCTTTGACATGTCTCTTTTTTCAGCAATACTCGAGTTCTGTACTACCAAGTGACTAATTTTGTGTTAGTTCAAATATTCTTTAGAGTGTAACGGAATTTTTATTTAGGTCAATGATAAAGAGGAACAAGTAGTTTGAAAGATGCTGGGCAGGTCACTCACCAGATTTTAATTTAAAGTCACATTTATTTGTGCAGGAATGTTCTAATGTTCAGTTAATCTATTACCCTTCCTATTATTCCACACGGTGAGAGCTTGACTCTGTTTCCTGCTGTTCTTCTGAGCAGCTGCAGTTTCTGACTGTGTTTGTGTTCTCTTTCCTTGACAGGTGATCTTGGATTTGAAGGTGGCAGATGATTATAACTACACCTATCACACTCCCCCCTCGTCTCCCAGCAGCTCCCACTCTCGGAGAGGGACTATGAGCAGGTGGGCAGCCAGCTGTGCTCACTCGCGTTTGTTAGTTCTTTAGCCTGACATTGCCTGTAGTCTCTCCTTTTACCACGTCCTTCCTCACCTTACATCCAGACTGTGTTCAAATTCAAACTCATTCTCTCCACCTTAAATTAATGGAATTCCTCACACTCCTAAAGCTAAGCTGGGCTTGGTTTCAGCTAAAACCACTCCTCCTTTGATCTCCCCTGCTATCTTTCACCTTGTTGATATCCTTTGGGATTGGAACTTTATGTCAGTTCTAAAGAATACTTGTGGTTTATTAGGTTGCTGGCACTCTGCACTATAGACTGGAACTTGAACTTATTCTATCTTTTATAGAGTAGCTCTGGTCTCTATATGATAAAAATGATATTATGATACTGGAGAGGGTACAAAAAAGATTTACAAGAAAAGATTGGACATGTTGGGGCTCATTTCTCTAGAATAGAGAAGACTGAGGGGTGACCTGATAGAGGTGATGAAGGGGGTTTTGATAGGGCAGACGTAGAGAAGCTGTTTCCACTTGTGGGGGGGGATCAATATGAGACAGTCACTAATAAATCCAATCAGGAATTCAGGAGAAACTCCTTTACCCAGAGAGTGGGGAGAATGTGAATCCCGCCACCATGGAATGGTTGAAGCAAATATCAGAGACATATTTAAGCGGAAGCTGGATAAACATGAAGGAGAAAGGAATATAAGGGTACGGTGATGGAGGTGAGAGGGAGAGAGTGGGAGAAGGCTTGTGTGGAGCAGAAACATCTGCACAGACCAATTGGGCTGAATGGCCTTTTTCTGTGTGGAAATTCAATGTAAAACATACAGAAAAACATCAGTAAAGGGTTCGCTGATGACTTGGCTAGTAAAGATACAGTGTGATGTGACACTCCACTATTGGGAGCAGTAAGCCTGGGACCTGTGAGCAGGGCTGGAGATTATTACATCGGCACAATAAAGGCAAACGGAGAGGGAAAGGACAGAATAAGAGATTTGAAGTGTTGGAGTGAGCAGTACCTGAACAGGAATGTTCGGCCATTACAATCAGACAAGTGGTATAAAGGAAAACCAACCAAGTTTCTCTCTCTCCTATTCCTGCAGCATGTGCCAGTACCCACAATCTTCAGGAAGACACCCCGGTATTCCCAACTTCGAATCTGCTTCTCCGTCAATGGAAACGCTTCATATACAAACCCCATCTGTGTCAACAGCTGATGGCACCAGCCAGGTAAGAGTGGAATCTGACTCCAAACCTTCCTTCCTGTAATTGCACAGTCAGGTGTGGTGTCTGCTACTATCTGAGTGTCCCTGTCTTGATTCAATCCTGCGTGATAGTGCCAAATCAGCCACCGATGCAGTGAAACTCTGATTACATACCAGTGGTTTCACTGGGTTTCCCAGCTTGGCCTGAGACCTGCAGTGGAGCTGTTGGTGAGATTATCCATTGAGAGGGAGAGTGAGCTCCTCCTCCTATGTTGGTTTTTCCTGATTGCCCTGGAGTCCAGGAAGATGTGGATCCAATCGTTGTGTCATGGTGAATTTTTGTTTTGTCCATGATTCTCTTTCCTTGTGCCTGAATGCACTGACTCACACCGAGGTCTGGCCCACTGGACAAGGGCTGCCTCCAACCAGGGGCTTCATTCTTTGTGTGTGCAGAATGTGGGTCGGCAGCGTGGTCATGGGTGAAGTGCTGGAATATTGAACCAGGTTCTGGGTGTCCAGCTATAAGAATGTTGGGGACCTTGGGGAGAGTGCAAAGCATGCCCAGGAATGAGGGGCTTTAGCTTTGGGGAGGGATGAGAAACCTGGCGTTGTTTTCATTTAAAATAAAGGTCACAAGGAAATCTAGTGGTGATACATAAGACCAGACAAAATAGAAGCAGGAGTAAGCCTGGTCTGCCATTCAATACAATGACTGATCTTCAACTTCAACTCCACTTTCTTAACAACTCCCCGTATCCCTTTTATCCAGCTTCACTGGTCCCATCCCCCTTAATCAGCATATGTTTCACCACATTTCTACTTCCCTTTAGCTCTGACAAAGAGTCATACGGACTCGAAATGTTAACTCTGTCTTTCTCTCCACAGATGCTGTCAGACCTGCTGAGTTTCTCCAGCGTTTTTTTTTTGTCCCCGTATCCTTATGTTTCCTTCAGACATCAAAACTCTGAGCCTATCCCAGCCCATGTGTTCCAAAAATGGAGCATCCACAATCCTCTTGGGTAAAGAATTCCAGCGATTCTCAACCCTTTGAAGTAATTTCTTCTCATCTCAGTCCTAAATGATCAGCCCCTTATCCTGAGACTGTGCCCCCGTGATTTATATTCCCCGACCAGTGGAAACAATCTCTCAGCGTCCACCCTATCAAACCCCTTCAGAATTTTGTATGTTTTGATGAGATCGCCTCTTATTCTTCTAAATTCCAGAGAATATAAACCCAATTTTACTCAGCCTCTCGTCACTGGACAGCCCTCTCATCCCAGGGGCCAACCTAGTGAATCTTTGCTGTACCATCTCCAGTGCAAGTAAATATCCTTTCTTAAATGTGGAGACCAAAACGGCACACAATACTCCAGGTGTGGCCTCATCAAAACCCTGTACAACTGTAGCAAGACTGCTTCGTTCCTGTACTCCAATCCCCTTGCAATAAAGCCCAATGTGCTATTTGCCTTCCTAATTGTTTGCTGCACCTGTTTTTTAACTTTCTGTGTTCCTTGTACCAGTACGACCCAAGTCTCTTTGAGCATCAACACTTACAAGTTTCACACCTTTTAAAAAATATTCTGCTTTTCTATTCTTGCATCTAAAGTGAATAACTTCACACTTCCCCACATTATACTCCTCCTTCCATTTGTTGCCCATTCACTTAACCTGTAAAAATCGCTTTGCAGTCTCTCTGTCCTCCCTACAGCTTGCATTCTACCTAGCTTTGTATCATCAGCAAACTTAGAACAATACTCTGTCCCTTTGTCTCAGTCAGATGGCCAAAATATTGAGGGGTTTTGATAAAATAAATCTAGAAAAACTGTTACCTTTGATAAATGACTCAGTAACCAGAAGGCATCAATTTAAAATCATCAGCAAGTGAACAAAGGGAGAGGTGAGGACTATTGTTTTAATACTCCTGGTGGCTAGGACATGGGGTGTCTGCTTAGAAATTCACCAAGGCCCCTTAGACAGCACCTTCCAAACCCACGACCACTACCATCTAGAAGGACAAGGGCAGCAGACACATGGGATCACCACCACCTGGAAGTTCCCCTCCAAGTCACTCACCATCCTGACTTGGAAATATATCACCGTTCCTTCACTGTCACTGGGTCAAAATCCTGGAACTCCCTCCCTAACAGCACTGTGGGTGTACCTACACCACATGGACTGCAGCGGTTCAAGAAGGCAGCTCACCACCACCTTCTCAAGGGCAATTAGGGATGGGCAATAAATGCTGGCCCAGACAGTGCAGCCCACATCCTGTGAATGAATAATAAAAAAAACTGGGGGGAGTGAAACCCTAAGTAATTGTAACAAGACTTTTTTATTCTTTTTTTCCAATCCCCTTGCAATAAAGGCCAAAACAGTTTAAAAGCTGTTGATAAATATTTGGAATAGGGAAATGTAAAAGTTGCAGTGCAGGGGCAGGGTCCAGGGACTGAGTGGAGAATTCATTCAGCAAACTGGCAAAGACATGATGGGCTGAATGGCCTCCTTCTGTGCTGGAATATTCTATAAAGCGGGGTCATTGAAAATTTTTAAAGCGGCAGTAGATTGATTCCCTTGTCTATCGAGTATCTGAGGTTATCGGGGTTAGATGGGAATGTGGAATTTGAAACAGAAACAGATCAGCCATAATCTTATTGAATAGCAGAGCAGGCTCGAGGGGCCAAGTGACCCATTTCTGTTCCTATTTTGCATGTTTGTATAATCTCATACGAGGGACGTTATACCAATGTTGCTTGTTTAGTGAATTCAAATAGTTTTTTTTCGTGTCTGGAGCAGGTCCTTGGAGACACCTTTTAATTTTGAGATGCAACTGTGATGTATCTGTCAGAAAACTCTCCTACCCAATTACATTAATATACCACTGACAAATGAGTATTATACAGCAGTTCAGCTGCTTGTTGCTGTGAAATTTATGTTATTTCAATAAGAAATAGCATCCTCATAACATCACCAAATTAGATGGAAGCACACAAGAACTTGCTCCTAAAATATTAAAACAGGCAAGTAAGTATCTATAATATACTTAAAATGTAATGCCTGTCTTAACTCAACAAAGACACCTCCACTTAAGTGTGAGATCAAGACTAGAGGCCATAAATATAAGATAGTCACTAATAAATCCAATAGGGAATCCAGGAGAAACTTTACCCAGGGAGTGGTTAGAATGTGGAACTCGCTCCCTAAGGGAGCAGTTGAGGTGAATAGTATAGATACATTTAAGGGGAAACTGGAAAAACCGATGAGGTAGAAAGGAATAGAAGGATAGGGTGAGATGAAGAGGGACAGGAGGAAGCTCATGTGGAGCATAAAGACCAGCATGCTCAAAATGGGCTGAATGGCCTGTTTCTGTGCTGAAAAAGTGCGTAACTCCTGTGGTGCAGCTAGTTCTCTACTTCACAGCTTGTATTCTATTTGTTATCTGACTATGAATATTGAATATTAAAATTGAGAAAGTGTGTGACTTCAAAATGGAGACCCGATGACTTCTGTGCCCTGGTTCAATTATTTCTTACTGTCTGAGTACAGTTCTGAAAATGACCCTCGATTATGACACCCGATGTGCGATGAGCAGAGGAACTGATCTGGAGCCCGTGGACAGTTTCACCAGGGTCTCTGAGATGTGTGTAGGAAGGTCTCCTGGTCCAGGGGTCATGAAGCAGGATGAGACAGTGAGACTATGAGCCATGAGGGCAAGTAGGAGCTCTGCTCTCTGGAACCGGGCTGTTTATAAAGTATTAAATTGAAGAAAAACTACTGAGTAAATCAGCACACACATTTAATGTTTGAAATGAGTGAAGTTCCTTTTACTGAGGGTGATAACTGTTTGTAATAATTTGCCTGTGTCCCAAAGGGGAAAATGATACTCTAATACTTTATAGAGTTTGAAGTTGTTCCAGATTGAACCAGACTCTGCAGCAGATCTGGATTTGGTCTTGTGTGTTAATGTAATCGCTTCCATTCACTTTGTTCTCACCCTCATCCCTTACCCCTCCAAATCCTGACACCTCCCCAGGTTAGCCCCCCCCCCCCAAATCCCAGTGTTGCTTTGCATGTCCCACTGCAGTAGATGAGACAGGCGAAGCTGGGGAAACGAGGTTTCCCTACCTGCCGTACAATTTCATGGATACCCCATCCTCGGGGGCATGGGGTGTGGGGGAGGAGGGAAGTTGGGGGAAGGTTGAGGTGGGAGAGGGTTATGGAGAAGTGGGGGGGGGTCATGGGGCAAAGGGTGGGGGCAAAGGGTATGGGGGTACATGGAGAGTGGGAGAGGTTTTCAATCTCAGCTGATTCAGTAAAGTGGTTGTGTGTTGCACATTCAGCTGAAGCTGAAAATCTAGTGAACGTTTATTCCGTGTTAAACCTGTGCATTGCTGCACAGTTCCTCTGGGTATCCCTGGACTTTCAAATGGTTTAAAAAAAACAATGTCCAAAAGTATGATTTCTAATCTTCTACTTCCTCTCTCTCTCTCTCTCTCTTTCTCTTCCTCCCTCTCTCTGTTTCCTTTTTTTTTGCTTTAATTATTTGTTTAACCTGCAGAAATCTACCAGTTCAGCATCCTCCGAGGCTTCAGAAACCTGGAGGTCGTTTAGTGAATGCAGCTCTCCCACTTCTCTCTGCTCTGGCTCCAAGACTGGGCTGTGGGCAGCAACCGGCAAGGTGATAACAGCCTGTTCCAAGCCAGGTTTGAGTGCTCGGTCCTGAGGGAGGGTCAGAGTCAAGCATGGAAAGGACTGGCTTCCACTGAAGCTGTGTGACTGTGGAGCAGGAATAACTGGAGCAGAGCGTGTGGAAGGACCTGCATGTCGGGAGGGGGAGTGGGGGGGTGCTGTGTATTTGACTGTATCATATCTAGTGGGGATCATCCCGGTCTCTTTGTGGCACTTTCACTTCCGGAACCTAGCACACTGCACAATGGGAGATGTCGATGATGGGTGGGGTGGTAGGAGATTAATGGGGTGAAAGAAGCTGTTTACAGAGAGTGGAGGTTAAGGAGTTTAAGAAGTCTGAGGATGAGAGGCAGGCACACACTGCTGGACCCCCTGTTACTGATGGTGGATGAAGCAGCTCTGTGGACCAGCATCAGTTGATTTGATCAAGCGACACAAGTTAGTTGGTGGCTCTTTATCACCTTCACCAGCTCAGCTTTCAGGGAGGTTTTCTGTTCTTCCTTCAGTGAGATCTTTTCTTGGTCAGTTTCTCCCATTTTTTTTTCTACATTTCTTCCTCTATTTCTGTTCCACAGAAGGCAAGGGGAGGTAAGGGTGAGGGGCTGCTGGTTGGCTGAGTGGGCAGGTTGAGGGGCTGGGTAGGTGGGTGAGTGAGTGAGAGGTAAGTTAATGAAGAGCTGGGTGGGTGAGGGGGGGCGGGGTGCATGAGGAGCTGAGGCCTGATCAAACTTCCTGCCAGTGCCGTCTGAGACCCTTTGATTGTTCCCATCCTTGCAGCTTGCACTCAGCAGGTTCCCGCTTGGTCAGTCAAGGGCTGTATGATTACTTCTCAGGAGGAAGGATTGAAATCTGGGTGAACATGAGATTTTTTTTTTGGAGCAGTGAAATGTTTTACTGAGTGTGTCTTTACAAAGAAATCAAACAATAGCATACAGGTTAACAGCATCCAGTCCCACACAATGATGATCCCTCGTGAATTCCAGTATATTCACACTCCATCCTGCCAAAGAATAGGTAATGTCCTGCACAGGGAGAAATGGCTAAACTCCAGGCCAATTTGGGGAGAGAAAATCTGGAAGATTGATTTCTGCAGCAACCAAGATAATTGAAATTAGGCAAGGAAATCGATTTGGCCCTGAATTCCCTGCAGTACCCAGCTCCTGCACAATGTCAATTCTACCCAACCAGAAACCACTCCAGAACCTCAGCCAAAGGAATTCAGTGAATCAGCATCCACTGCACGAGATGGCAGTCTGTTCCAGTACAAGGGTACAGATCTGCCACTGTGTAACACTGGGGTACAGTACTGGTGGGGACGGGTCTGTCACTGTATAACACTGGGATACAGTACTGGTGGGGGCAGGTCTGTCACTGTATAACACTGGGATACAGTACTGGTGGGGGCAGGTCTGTCACTGTATAACACTAGGGTATAGTACTGGTGGGGACAGGTCTATCAATGTATAACACTGGCGTACAGTACTGGTGGGGATAGGTCTGTCACTGTATAACATTGGGGAACAGTACTGGTGAGGGAAGATCTTTCACTGTATAACATTGGGGTACAGTACTGGTGGGGGAAGATCTTTCACTGTATAACATTGGGGTACAGTACTGGTGGGGGAAGATCTTTCACTGTATAACATTGGGGTACAGTACTGGTGGGGGAAGATCTTTCACTGTATAACATTGGGGTACAGTACTGGTGGGGGAAGATCTTTCACTGTATAACATTGGGATACAGCACTGGTGGGGGCAGGTCTGTCACTGTATAACACTGGGGTACAGTACTGGTGGGGACGGGTCTGTCACTGTATAACCCTGGGGTACAGTACTGGTGGGGACGGGTCTGTCACTGTATAACACTGGGGTACAGTACTGGTGGGGACGGGTCTGTTACTGTATAACACTGGGGTACAGTACTGGTGGGGACGGGTCTGTCACTATAACATTGGGGAACAGTACTGGTGAGGGAAGATCTTTCACTGTATAACATTGGGATACAGTACTGGTGGGGACGGGTCTGTCACTGTATAACACTGGGGTACAGTACTGGTGGGGACAGGTCTGTCACTGTATAACACTGGGGTACAGCACTGGTGGGGGCAGGTCTGTCACTGTACAACAATGGGGATAGTACTGGTGAGGACAGGTCTGTCACTAACATTGGGGACCATACTGGTGGGGCAGGTCTTTCGCTGTATAACATGGGTTCAGTACTGACACTTGTGTGGCACGAATGTTACTTGCAATTTATCAGCCCAAACTTGGATGTTGTCCAGGTCTTCCTGCATTTGGACATGGATTGTTTCAATATCTGAGTAGTCACAAATGGTGCTGAACATGGTGCAATTATCAATGAACATCCCCACTTCTGACCTTATGATGGAAGGAAGGTCATTGATGAAGCAGCTGAAGATGGTTGGGCCGAGGACACTACCCTGAGGAACTCCTGCAGTGATGTCCTGGAGCTGAGATAACTGACCTCCAACAACCACAACCATCTTCCTTTGTGCTAGGTATGACTCCAACCAGTGGAGAGTTTTCCCCCTGATTCCCATTGACTCCAGTTTTGCTAGGGCTCCTTGATGTCACACTCAGTCAAATGCTGCCTTGCTGTCAAGGGCAGTTACTCTCACCTCACCTCGGGAGTTTAGCTCTTTTGTCCATGTTTGAACCAAGGCTGTAGCGAGATCAGGAGCTGAGTGGCCCTGGTGGAACCCAAACTGGGCATCAGTGAGCAGGTTATTGCTAAGCAAGTGCCGCTTGATAGCACTGTTGATGACCCCTTCCATTACTTTACTGATGATCGAGAGTAGACTGATGGACCATAATTGGCTGGGTTGGATTTGTCCTGCTTTTTGTGTGCAGGACATACCTGGGCAGTTTTCCACATAGCCGGGTAGATGCCAGTGTTGTAGCTTTTCTGGAACAGCTTGGCTAGGGGCACAGCAAGTTCTGGAGCACAAGTCTTCAATACTATTGCCGGAATATTGTCAGGGCCCATAGCCTTTGCTCTATCCAGTGTTTTCAGCCGTTTCTTAATATCACGTGGAGTGAATCGAATTGGCTGAAGACTGGCATCTGTGATGCTGGGGACCTCCGGAGGAGGCTGAGATGGATCATCCACTTGGCACTTCTGCCTGAAGATTGTAGCAAATGCTTCAGCCTTATCTTTTGCACTGATGTGCTGTGCTCCCCCATCATTGAGGATGGGGATATTTGTGGAGCCTCCTCCTCCAGTGAGTTGTTTAATTGTCCACCACCATTCTCAACTGGATATGGCAGGACTGCAGAGCTTAGATCTGATCTGTTGGTTGTGGGATGGCTTATCTCTGTCTATCACTTGCTGCTTATGCTGTTTGACATGCAAGTAGTCCTGTGTTATAGCTTCACCAGGCTGACGCCTCATTTTTAGGTATGCCTGGTGCTGCTCCTGGCATGCCCTCCTGTACTCTTCATTGAACCAGGGTTGATCCCCTGGCTTGATGGTAATGGTAGAGTGGGGGATATGCCGGGCCATGAGGTTACAGATTGTGTTCGAGTACAATTCTGCTGCTGCTGATGGCCCACAGCACCTCATGGATGCCCAGTCTTGAGTTGCTAGATCTGTTCGAAATCTATCCCATTTAGCACGGTGGTTGTGCCACACAACACAATAGAGGGTATTCTCAGTGTGAAGATGGGACTTTGTCTCCACAAGGAATGTTTGGTGGTCACTCCTACTGATACTGTCATGGACAGATGCATCTGCAGCAGGCAGGTTGGTGAGGATGAGGTCAAGTATATTTTTCCCTCTTGTTGGTTCCCTCACCACCTGCTGCAGACCCAGTCTAGCAGCTATGTCCTTTAGGACTTGGCCAGCTTGGTCAGTAGTGGTGCTACCGAGCCACTCTTGGTGATGGACATTGAAGTCCCCCACCCAGAGTACATTCTGTGCCCTTGCCACCCTCAGTGCTTCCTCCAAGTGGTATTCAACATGGAGGAGCACTGATTCATCAGCTGAGGGAGGACGGTACGTGGTAATCAGCAGGAAGTTTCCTTGCCCATGTTTACCTGATGCCGTGAGACTTCATGGGGTCCGGAGTCAATGTTGAGGACTCCCAGCGCAACTCCCTCCTGACTGTATATCACTGTGTCACCACCTCTGCTGGGTCTGTCCTGCCGGTGGGACAGGACAAAACCACGGATGGTGATGGTGATGTCTGGGACATTGTCTGTAAGGAATGATCCTGTGAGCATGTTTCCTGACTACTCTGTTGACAGCTGGTCACAGGAGAGGTGCCAGGGGACTGGAGGACAGCCAATGTGGTACTGTTATTCAAGAAGGAAGGGATAAACCAGGGAATTACTGGCCAGTCAGTCTAACCTCAGTGGTGAGGAAACTATTGGAAGCAATTCTGAGGGACAGAATTAATCTACATTTGGAGAGGCAGGGATTAATCAAGGACAGTCAGCATGGTTTTTTTAAGGGGAGGTCATGTCTGACCAATTTGATTGAATTTTTTGAAGACCTGACCAGGTGTGTAGATGAGGGCAATGTATTTGACGTAGTCTACTTGGACTTCAGCAAGGCTTTTGATAAGGTCCCGCATGGGAGACTGATAATGAAGGTAAGAGCCCATAGGATCCAAGGCAAATTGGATCCAGAATTGGCTGAGTGGCAGGAAGCAGAGGGTGATGGTTGAGGGGTGTTTTTGTGACTGGATGCCTGTGTCCAGTGGGGTTCCACAGGGATCGGTGTTGGGTCCCTTGCTGTTTGTGGTATATATAAATGATTTAGATTTGAATGTAGGAGGGTTGATCAGTAAGTTTGCAGATGACACAAAAATTGGTGGGGTGGTAAATAGTGAGGAGGATAGCCTTAGATTACAGGAGGATATAGACGGGCTGATCAGTGGCAAATGGAATTTAATCCTGATAAGTGTGAGGTGATGCACTTGGGCAGGACAAACAAGGCACGGGAATACACGATGAATGGTAGGATCCTGGGAAGTACCGAGGATCAGAGGGACCTTGGTGTGTATGTCCGCCGGTCCCTTAAGGTAGCAGGACAGGTAGATAAGATGGTTAAGAAGGCATATGGGATACTTGCCTTTTTTAGCCGAGGCATAGAATATAAGAGCAAGGAGGTTATGCTGGAAGTGTATAAGACGCTAGTTAGGTCACAGCTAGAGTATTGCGTGCAGTTCTGGAATCTACATTATAGGAAGGATGTGATTGCACCAGAGAGAGTGCAGAGGAGATTTACCAGGATGTTGCCTGGGCTGGAGAGTTTTAGTTATGAAGAGAGATTTGACAGACTGGGGTTATTTTCCCTGGAGCAGAGGAGATTGAGGGGGGACATGATTGAGGTGTATAAAATTATGAGGGGCATAGATAGGGTAGGTATAGAAACTAGGAGCAGGAGTAGGCTACTCGGCCCTTCGAGCCTGCTCTGCCATTCATTATGATCATGGCTGATCATCCAACTCAATAGCCTGCTCCCACTGTCTCCCCATACCCTTTGATCCCTTTCACCCCAAGAACTATATCTAACTCCTTCTTGGAAACATACAATGGTTTGGCCTCAACTACCTTCTGTGGTAGTGAATTCCACAGGCTCACCACTCTCTGGATGAAGAAATTTCTCCTCATCCTAAATGGTCTACCCCATATCCTCAGACTGTGACCCCTGGTTCTGGACTCCCCCACCATCGGGAACATCCTTCCTGCATCTACCCTGTCTAGTCCTGTTAGAATTTTATAGGTTCTATAAGATCCCCCCTCATTCTCCTGAACTCCAGCGAATATAATCCTAATCGACTCAATCTCTCCTCATATGTCAGTCCCGCCATCCCAGGAATCAGTCTGGTAAACCTTCGCTGCACTCCCTCTATAGCAAGTACATCCTTCCTCAGATAAGGAGAGCAAAACTGCACACAATATTCCAGGTGTGGTCTCACCAAGGCCCTGTACAATTGCAGCAAGACATCCCTGTTCCTGTACTCGAATCCTCTGGCTATGAAGGTCAACATACCCTTTGCCTTTACCGCCTGCTGCACCTACATGCTTACCTTCAGCGACTGGTGTACAAGGACACCCAGGTCTCGTTGCACATTCCCCTCTCTCAATTTATAGCCATTCAGATAATAATCTGCTTCCTGTTTTTGCTACCAAAGTGGATAACCTCACATTTATCCACATTATACTGCATCTGCCATGCATTTGTCCACTCACTCAGCTTGTCCAAATCATCCTGAAGCATCTCTGTACCCTCTTCACAGCTCACCCTCCCATCCAGCTTTGTATCATCTGCAAAGTTGGAGATATTACATTTAATTCCCTCATCTAAATCATTAATATATACTGTGAATAGCTGGGGTCCCAGCACCGATCCCTGCGGTACCCCACTAGTCACTGCCTGCCATTCGGAAAAAGACCCGTTTATTCCTACTCTTTGTTTCCTGTCTGCCAACCAGTTTTCTATCCATCTCAATACACTACCCCAATCCCAGGCACTTTAATTTTACACGCCAATCTCTAATGTGGGACTTTGTCGAAAGCCTTCTGAAAGTCCAAATAAACCACATCTACTGGCTCCCCCTCATCAACTCCACTGGTTACATCCTCGAAAAATTCCAGTAGATTTGTCAAGCATGATTTCCCTTTCATAAATCCATGCTGACTCTGTCCGATTCTGCCACTGTTTTCCAAGTGCTCAGCTATTAAATCTTTTATAATGGACTCTAGAATTTTCCCCACTACCAGCGTCAGGCTGACTGGTCTACATTTCCCTGTTTTCTCTCTACCTTCCTTTTTAAATAGTGGGGTTACATTAGCTACCATCCAATCTGTAGGAACTGTTCCAGAGTCTATAGAATCTCAGAAGATGACCACCAATGCATCCATTATTTCTAGGACCACTTCCTTAAGTACTCTGGGATATAGATTATCAGGTCCTAGGGATTTATCAGCCTTCAATCCCATCAATTTCCCTAACACCATTACCCTACTAATACTGATTTCTTTCAGTTCCTCCCTCTCACTAAACCCTGTGTTCCCCAACATTTCTGGTATGTTATTTGTGTCCTCCTTTGTGAAGACAGAACCAAAGCATGTATTTAGTTGGTCAGCCATTTCTTTGTTCCCCATTATAAATTCCCCTGTTTCTGACTATAAGGGACCTACATTTGTCTTCACCAATATTTTTCCCTTCACATACCTATAGAAGCTTTTACAGTCAGTTTTTATGTTCCCCGCAAACTAACTCTCGTACTCTATTTTCCCCTTCTTAATCAATCTCTTGGTCCTCATTTGCTGAATTCTAAACTGCTCCCAATCCTCAGGTCTATTAGTGTTTCTGGCCAATTTGTATGCCTCTTCCTTGGATCTAATACTATCTCTAATTTCCCTTGTTAAGCTATGTTTTGGCCACCTTTCTTGTTTTACTTTTGCGTCAATAAACAATTGTTGCAGTTCACCCATGCGCTCTTTGAATGTTTGCCATTGCCTATCTACCATCATCCATTTAAGTAACGTTTCCCAATCCATCATAGCCAACTCGTGCCTCATACCATCGTAGTTTCCTTTATTAAGATTCAGGACCCAAGTCTCAGAATCAACTATATCACTCTCCATCTTGATGAAGAATTTTATCATATTATGGTCGCTCATCCCCAAGGGGCCTCACTCACCTAGACTGCCAATTATTCCTTCCTCATTACACAATACCCAGTCTAGGATGGCTGTTCTCTAGTTGGTTCCCCAACGTATTGGTCCGTATACACTGCAGGAATTTCTCCTCTTTGGTATTGTTACTAACTTGATTTGCCCAATCTATATGCAGATTAAAGTCACCCATAATTACAGATGTTCCTTTATTGCATGCGTCTCTAGACAGGAAGGAACTTTTCCCCTTGGTGGAGGTTTCAATAACCAGGGGGCATAGATTTAAGGTAAGGGGCAGGAGGTATAGAGGGGATGTGAAGAAGAATTGTTTCACCCAGAGGGTGTTGGGAATCTGGAACTCACTGCCTGAAAGGGTGGTAGAGGCAGAAACCCTCATAACATTTAAGAAGTATTTGGATGTGCACTTGCAATGCCATGGCATACAGGGCTATGGACCTAGTGCTGGAAAATGGGATTAGAATAGTTCGGTACTTGTTTGACTGGCGCAGACTCGATGGGCCAAAGGGCTGTTTTCTGTGCTGTAGACCTCTGTGACTTTATATTAGTCGGGAGGACTTTGCAGGGTCGACAGGGCTGAGTTTGCCATTCTCATTTCCGGTGCCTCGGTCGATTCCTTTTGAGACTTTTTAGCTGTTTGATACAACTGAGTGGGTTGCAGGCCATGTCAGAGGGCTATGGGTCTGGAGTCACAGGGACAGCAGATTTCCTTCCCTAAAGGACATCAGTGAACCAGATGGATTTTTACGACAATCGACAATGGTTTCATGGTCATCATTAGACTTTTAATTGCATAATTTTGTTGAATTCAAATTTCATCATCTTCCCTGGTGGGATTCGAACCCGGTTCCGCAGAGCAATACCTTGGGTCTCTGACTTACTCGTTCAGCAGCAATACCACTTTGTAATCGCCTCCCCGCCACTGATATCTGTATGCCAACCCTAGAAATGTCCCTGGTGATGGTTAGAATCATCCCTGTTCCATTTTCTGCAATTTGAATTGCCAGACAAAATGCCTTGGATAATGCAAGGTGTGCAGTATCAAGCCCACCAACTACTGAAGCCAGGTATGACACAGACACAGTGCCAGCTGTGTCTCTGCAACCTCTGTGCCTCCAGTATAAACATGTTAGTTCAGCTGTGCACTAACTGCTTGATCAGTGTGTATTCCACCAGTGTATTCACTGTCAGCCTATCTATTGCAGCTCGACAGCACTGATCCCAACCCAGGCCACTCAGCAATAGCCTGCTTGCCTAGGCTATGTTTGGGTTCCAACAGAACCCCTCGGCTCTAGATATCCTTCCTGCCTTGTTTCAAACCTGGACCATGAGCTCAGTGCCAGAGGAGAGTTGAAGAGTTGAGTACAGCTGCCCTAACAGTCAAGCCTGAGTTGGACTAAGGCCAGCAACAGAACCCTGTGATGGCTGTAGTCTTACATAGCTCATAGGAAAATGATCCTAGCATTAGCTCTGTGAAGGAGAAAGCACAGACAGTGAACTGGATGGCCTCCTTCTTTGCGACACCACTTTATGATTCTATGAAAGGCCATTAGCCCTAATAAGACCCACACTATCTTCTCATGGCCGATAAATGCAGGCTCATAAATTGCAGTCACAATCAATAAATTGAACAAATAGCTGCTGTGTTATGTTGGGCAGGCTTGAGTCAGGCAGTGTTAGTGTGGGCCGTGTTAGTGTGGGCCGTGTTAGTGTGGGCCGTGTTAGTGTGGGCTGAGTTGAGCAGTGTCCAAGCCCGAGTCAGCACCTCCAGGGAACATGCTCAGGTTGCCATTCATTATAGAGGTGGCAATGGAATTCAGTGAGGGGTTGATTACCACCTAAAACACTGGGAGTAGCAGCAAGGACCAGCTCAGTGAGGAGTGATAGTTTGGTGATGGTCTTGTACTGAGGAAGGAGGAGTTTAGAGAAGTACTCTTCCTATATGTGGAATATCCAGGTCTAAGGAGAATGTGGATTGTTATAGGAACAGGAAAGGGAGGGGGACATTCAGCCCATCAAACCTGCCCTGTTATTCAGTGAGATCAAGTCTGATTCATGACTTAACTCCATAAACCCACCTTTGCTCCATATCCCTTAATATCATTGGTTAACAAAAATTTTATCAATCTCTAATTTAATATAACAATTGATCCAACATCAACTGCTGTTTGTGGAAGAGAGTTCCAAACTTCTACAGTCCTTTGTGCGTCGGAGTGTTTCCTAATGTCATTCCTGAAAGACCTGTCTGACAAAGGTCATAATCACTCCTATTCTTCAAATGATCTACAACAGTACTTATCCCATAGAGTGAGTTGAGACAGATAGTACACTCCTAGTCCTAGACTCCCCAACCAGTTTCCCTTTATCCTATCTTGAAATGCCTTGCAAACTTCTACCCTTTAACCTTCTGAATTCCAGGGAATACAACCCTAGTTTTTGTAACCTCGCCTTATAAGTTAACCCTTGGAGTTCAGGTATCATTCTGGTAAACCTACACTGCACTCCTTCATATCCTTGCTAAGATACGATGTCCAGAATTGCTCACAGTAACTCTAGGTGTGTTCTAACCAGAGCTTTGCATAGCTGAGGCGTGACCTCAACCCCCATCTTCAGATAGAGGCCAGCATTCCAATAGTCTTTTTGATTATTTTCTGTACCCGTCTATGACATTTTAATATGTACTTGGATCCCCAAATTTCTTTGGACCGCCAATGTTTCTAGATTTTCACCATTTGCAAAGTCCTCTGTTCTGTCTTTTTAAATCCAATGTGGGTGACCTCACATTTGCTGCTCATTCACTCAACCTACAAAATTTCTGTAATTTTATTCTTCATCTAACTTAGTGTCATCAGCAAACTTGGATATGTGGCTTTTAATCTCATCATCTAGATCGTGAATAGTTGGGGCCCCAGGGCAGAACCTTGTGACACACCACTGCTTACAACCTGCCCCTCAGCCAATTTCCTAACCAGGTCAATAACTTGTCTTCAATTCCAGGAGCTTCAACTTTAGCTAACAGTCTCTTATGCTGAACTTTATCAGATACCTTCTGGAAGTCCATATAAATAACATCCATTGAAATCCCCCTCTTCATTGCTTTAGTCGCCTCTTCAAAGTATTCAGTCAGGGTTGTCAGGCGTGACCTACCCTTTACAAATCCATGCCAGCTCACTCTGCCAGCTGAAAATGTTCATGGTGTTCATTCAGTCACCACCCCCCCCCCCCCCACACCTTTAATGATAGACTCTAGTAGTTTCCTGACAACAGATGTAAGGTTTATAATTCCCTAATTTCTCCTCAAACCTTCCTTATGGCAAGAAATTCCCCAGGTTCATCCTTACTACCAGCAAGGTAAAAACATTTTCAAAAGAAATGGTTTCATTCTTGATGTGGACACCATTGGCATTTAATTTTCATCCTAGTTGTCTAGTTGAAGATGGTGGTGTGCTGCCACCTTGAAGCAGTGTAGTCCAGTGCAGGTAGCTGTGATACAACTGAGTGGTTTACATGTCGGTGTGGGACTGTAGTCACGTAGAAACCCAGATGCTTCCTTCTCTAAAGGAGATTAGTGAAACATTTGGGTTTTTCTAGCCCTCCAAATGCTTTCAGAGTCACTGACCAGCTTTTTATTTGCAGAATTATTTTCAAACTGAATTCAAATTCTCAAACTGCCCTGGTGGATTTGAACTCATGGTCTCTCATCCAGTAACTCTACTATTTGCATTGCCAAACCTGCAAACCATCTCCCTTGTTAGAAATAGCAGATGTGGGAAAGTGATGGAGGAGTGGGACCTCATTTGAGCAGAGGAGTAGCAGTTAACCCAAGAATGTGAGAAAGAAGCAATATGTAGCTGTCAAATCAGCACCTGAATAACCATACTCTCTTCTCTCCAAGGATAGCCACTTCCTTGTAGGAAAAAGTAGGGATGGAAATTGTAAAAACAGGAATTGACCTGTATCTGTAGTGACCATGGGTCATGTGTTATCTTGTTTGCTGTAGTCTTTACACCTTAAATCCATTAAGATCTTGTTTAGTTGCTTTTGACAAATGTTCCTTCAGCAAATTACTGATGGTTCTAACTGTGTGCGTGCTTCAACTTTGCTTTATCATCACTGGACAGTGTCCGCAGATACTGGGAAAGCTCAGAATGGACTCCAATTGGAAAATGCAGTCTTGGAAAGTTTCCCAGGCAGAGTCAGCGTATGTTGTGGGATCAATCCCTGTTGATCAGGAAAACCTCAGGGTTGTGTTTTGATTTGAGCTGGGTATTGCCTTGTGTTTAGAAGGTTGGGAGTGTGCTCTAGATGTTTTTCACTCTCCAGCCTCAGTCCCCTGGGGAGCTGAACCCCAGAGTAACCCTGTGAAGTAGTGGAATTGGGAAAGATGCAGTTTTGTGCCATTGAAGAGAAGAAGGACATAAAAATAATGTAACAGGGGAGGGGGTTCCGAATCTCTGAACAATCACCTGTGGCTTGGGATCAACCCCATATTTGGTCTGATAGACCTAAGATCTCTGAGCTGTGATGTGTATGCATATCACAGTACAATTAAATCAATCCGACAAAGCTACAACACCATTTTCATCCTAGATGCAAAATAATTTTAAAAACTATTTACCCAACAGAATATTCAGAGTGTCGTATGTCAGAAATCATTAAATGATTGATCTCTTTTTAAACCAGGACTGGGCAAAATTGGCACCGATGGACCAGCTGCAGACCAGTGCCCTCCAGCCGAAGGAAGCATTTTCTTATCAAATGATTGGAGCAAATGGACCCCAAGCACCAATGGAAGCCAGTGTGTATGCACAGGCCACAGACAGACCACAATCCACAGCAGCAACTGCTGCTTGCAAGGTACCCCATTGAAAAATAAAGACATGCATTTCTGTAGTGTCTTTTACCACTTCAGGTTATTCCAAAGCTCTTCAATGAAATACTTTCTGAAATATGGTCACTGTTGTGATGTAGGAAACGTGGCCGTCAATGTGCACAGCAAGATCCCACAAACAGCAAGGTGACCAGATGATCCATTTCTTTGTGATGTTGATTGAGGGAAAATTTATTGGCCAGGACACTGGGGAGAACTCCCCTGCCCTTCTTTAAAATAATATCATGGGATCGTTTGCATTCACCTGAAAGGACAGACATGGAGTCTGCTGAACATCTCATTTGAAAGATGGCACCTCTGACAGTGCAGCAGTCCCTCAGTACTGCACTGGGAGTTTCAGCCTGGATTATGAGGCTCAAGAATCTGGATCTGTCCTGGGATTTGAACCCAAACGTTTGACTGTGAGAGTGTTACAGAGCCCCCGAGTACTGGCTTTACTAGGTACAGCCCTTTGACTGAACCTTGTAAAGAGGCTCCAGGTTCCAGTGCGATTGTGCAGTTGGAAGTCTTGGTGATCTGGAACGTTTCTACCCCAGTTGAACCTCTGCTTTGGTGGCAGAGATTGATCCAGATTCAGGATGATGAGTTTATGCTTCTGGTCCTTCAGGGGGCATGAGAAGCCATTGACCACACAATGGCTTTGCGATAGCTCACCCCCTCGAATCACTGAAGGATAGAAGATTGTTTCAGTGCTGTCCCATAGGGTGTTTCATCCTGAAAATAGATGCAACTTGGGCATGAATTAAAGATATGAAATCCTGTGTTCCAGCTCTGTAGGGCACTGTGGATTTGGTGCTGATTCTGACAGATTAGTCTTTCCAATGGGAGCTCAGTGTCCGATTTCTGTGCCATGATTAAACCTGTTTCCATGCTGGATACACTGATCAGTCCCCCCTGCTTCTGATCAGGGTTCTACCGCTTAATTCCTCTCCCCCCACAATTTTTAATAGTGATGTGTTGCAGCTAAATTGTAAAGAGCTGGCGTTGTTTGAGGCATCAGTGGGTCGTTGCTGCAGAATGAGGCTGTTACAGGTGGCCTTTTATCGGTGTTTGGGACTTACTCCTCTCTCTCTCTCTTTTTATGTACCATGATCTAAGAGGGAGTTGCTGGCCATGGACTTCCATTTGATTTATGTCGGTTCATGATTACACTTGGCAAGATACTGCAGTGGTTTGCTGTTGCCTCCTACAGTATGACAGACTAGGAAACTCTCCTGCTCTTACCACCCGCCATCAGGCGTATTGGAAGGGTTTACAGACTGATAATCGACCTGTTTGGCCATGTCATGAATGCACCTTCCATGATCATCAAGTTCCGGAGTGGAACTCGGAGTCAGGGGTGCTACCCACTGCACCGCACGACCCATGACTCACTCCTACAGTTGCCAGTGGGGTCGATGTGCCTGACTAATTATTTAGCCTTGTGTGTTTTAATTCCTGTCGATTTTCACTGCTCCCAGCCAGTTGAGTGCTGGTTGCCCACTGAGTGATATTTTTTGTAAAAGGCACCCGCTTCATTCCTGTGTATTTTTAGCCACAGGTCGGAGAGATGAGTGCTCGAGAACATCTTGCCTTAACCCTAAGTCAGGGGATGAATCTGGACGCTCAAAGGAGCAGCCGGGATTCTCTGCATTGTTCCAGTGGTTACAGCACCCAGACCACCACACCTTCATGTTCAGAGGACACCATCCCCTCTCAGGGTAAGAAACTCCAAACCAGGAAGCAGCAAAGGGCAGGATTGATAATTGGAGTCAATCATGTACCAGAGAGGGTACCGTAGCAAAATGTTGACATTACTGGATCAGTAATTCAGAGGCCTGGGATAATCAGAGACATATGTTCAAATCCCAGCATGACAGCTGTGGAATTTAAATTCAGTGAATTACATAAATCTGGAATAAAAATCTAGCCTGAGTGATGCTGAGCATGAAACTAATTAAATTGTTTTTGAGAAAACACTGGCTTGCTAGACCATTTCAGAGGCCAGTTAAGAGTCAACCATGTTGCTGTGGGTCTGGAGTCACATGTAGGCCAGACCAGGTAAGGACGGCAGATTTCCTTCCCGAACGGACATTAGTGAACCAGATGGATTTTTACAACAATCGATGATAGTTTCATGGTCACCATTACTGAGAAAAGCTTTCAATTCTAGATTTATTAAATAAATTTAAATTCAACCAGCTGTAGTGGTGGGATTTGAACCTGTGTCCTCCACTACACCATCATATCCCGCTCAGTTCTTGAACAGAAAATTGACAAAAGAACATCAAATATACTAATCAAAAGGCTTTCTACAGTCTTATTGGTACTAAGAATGCAGTCTGTTCTCACGTATGGGATAATAACCCTGTAACCCAACAGCTCCATGCAAACCTTTTACTTGAGCAATCCCAAACTAATCCCACTATCCTGCTCTCTCCCCATAGCCCTGTATCAATCCCAAACTAATCCCACTACCCTGCCCTCTCCCCATAGCCCTGTATCAATCCCAAACTAATCCCACTATCCTGCCCTCTCCTCATAGCCCTGTATCAATCCCAAACTAATCCCACTGCCCTGCCCTCTTCACATAGCCCTGTATCAATCCCAAACTAATCCCACTAGCCTGCCCTCTCCTCATAGCCCTGTATCAATCCCAAACTAATCCCACTACCCCGCTCTCTCCCCATAGCCCAGTATCAGTCCCAAACTAATCTCTCTGCCCCACTCTCTCCCTGCTTTGTCTTAAAGTTTTCTATAACAGCAGTGTACATGCAGATTCCCACTGTGATGTCATTAACTTGGGAGATGGGGTTGGTTTAGAGTTGTTAAGATGGAAGCTATTTGTGCAGTTTTGCTGATGTTGTTTTGAAGTTTGCTGGTTATTGTTTTACAGCAGCAAAGAAGGAACCGTCCCTCATTGGTGAGTTGTAACATTATTTGTGTCATTTATTTTTTAAAAATAAATCAAAGTCTTTGTGAAACAGGCAGGTTGTTTAAGGAGTTAATCTAAGCATTACAAAGAAATGCAAATTTCTGAGAGTCAGTGCTCTCTTCTGGGAGTGTTGATATAAAGTTCTTTCAGTTATCGAGTGATGCAGAGTGCTCTCGTACACAATCACCTATGAGATGGGTGACTAATAAAATCGGTTCATGATGAACATGAGATCCTTGATCACCTCCTGAACTGAAAGATGGGACCTCAATTTATTATCTTATCCAAATGGTAGCACCTCCAATAGAGCAGTACTGCCTCAGTACTGCCCCACTGACACTGCAGCACTCCTTCAGTACTGCCCCACTGACACTGCAGCACTCCCTCAGTACTGCCCAACTGACACTGCAGCACTCCCTCAGTACTGCCCCACTGACACTGCAGCACTCCTTCAGTACTGCCCCACTGACACTGCAGCACTCCCTCAGTACTGCCCCACTGACACTGCAGCACTCCCTCAGTACTGCCCAACTGACACTGCAGCACTCCCTCAGTACTGCCCCACTGACACTGCAGCACTGCCTCAGTACTGCCCCACTGACACTGCAGCACTCCCTCAGTACTGCCCCACTGACACTGCAGCACTGCCTCAGTACTGCCCCACTGACACTGCGGCACTCCCTCAGTACTGCCCCACTGACACTGCAGCACTGCCTCAGTATTGCCCCACTGACACTGCAGCACTCCTTCAGTACTGCCCCACTGACACTGCAGCACTCCTTCAGTACTGCCCCACTGACACTGCAGCACTCCTTCAGTACTGCCTCACTGACACTGCAGCACTCCCTCAGTTGACAGGGTGGTGATTCCTCCATTCTGGCCCTTCAAAAGTGCAGAGCTTCCTCGGTGCTGATCCTAATTGGCATCCCATCCACCACCTCAAACATCTCCTTCTACCACCACTGGCACACAGTGGCCGCAATGTGTACATTGGATGCAATGCAGCAACTCACCAAAGCTCCTTCAATAGCACCTTCCAAATACACAACCATTATCATCTAGAAGGACAAGGGCAGCAGATAGATGGGAACACCACCACCTGGAAGTTCCCCTCCAAGTCACTCACCATCCTGACTTGGAAATATATCACCGTCCCTTCACTGTCACTGGGTCAAAATCCTGGAACTCCCTCCCTAACAGCACTGTGGGTGTACCTACACCACATGGACTGCAGCGGTTCAAGAAGGCAGCTCACCACCACCTTCTCAAGGGCATCTAGGGATGGGCAATAAATGCTGGGCCCAGCCAGCGACACCCACATCCCATGAACAAATAAAGAAACTGACTGGGATTTTCCTGCCCTGTCTTGGTGGGACTGCGGAAGCTTCCGGGGTCCAGCCAAATGTCCATTGACCTTCGGGGGGACCAGACAAACCCAGTGGTGGGCGGGCCAGAAAATCCCACCTGAACAACCCCTGCCCCCACCCATTGCCCCACAGATCCCAGCACCCCAAAATGCCATGCATCTGGCTGAGCTTGTTGGAATACAATCTTGTTAGATTTCTTACAGTGTTTGAATGAAATTGCAGCATTTTAGTGGCAAATCCCTGACTTGGCTCTATCATTAAATGATGCACCGATATTTCCTACAGACACATTTGCATGTTATCGATGGCACTTGCTGTGTTCAGGGTTTATCTCCATGTGTGGCTGTGTGTGTGTTTCCATATTAATTTCTATTCTCTCTCTTAGTGCCTGATTATGATTACATTTCCCTGCATGGAGAGCAAGAGCTGCCTGATCAGATTGATTTTGATAAATCCTCCACCATTCCAAGGAATAGTGACATCGGCCTGAATTACAGGAAAATGTTCCAGGCTAAGCGGCCGGCCTCCACAGTCAGCCTCTTGGTTGACCCTGAGCCCATGATGACGTCTCACGTTGCTACGATTCGAAGGAAGCCTTCCAGCAAACCGACATTCCGGCGTGGCACCATCAGCGGTGTTCCCATTCCCATCCGGACTCCCATGGTGCCGATTCCAGGGCCACCCGTGTCCAGTAAGCCAATGGGCCTGGCAGTCTCTCGGACAGGCAGCGAGGAGTGTGTTAGTCTGCAGGGAGGGCGTTCCAGTTTCGTGCAAAAGAAGCAAGGAATTTGTAGCTCAACCCAAAGTTTGAGTATGGCCCAGAGCTCCGGATACTCGCTGGTGCCAGAGAAACCGTTTCTGGTCAACAGCCTGCAGCGCTCAGCTCCCAACCTCCAGAATGCCCGAGAGTTAAAACCTGCGACAAACACTACAGGAAATGGACTGACTCCTCAAGCGGGCACTGCTGAGGGTTCCCAAAGGACTGGAGGGGTTGACAATGTTGCTGCTACCCCCTCGCCAACCGAGGGAGGTGATGATGTTTTGTCCATGATTCGCAGGGGGGTCAAACTGAGAAAGACTTTGACCAATGACCGATCAGCCCCCAGGATCATTTAAAACAGACAGACAGTGAGACAGACGCAGTTTCAAGATCCACCATTTTGTCCCCTCTTTCTCTTTCTTTGCCTCTTGTTCTAAAACTGGTAACAGTTCTTTCACCCCCCTCATTCTCAGATTAAACTGTTGATGCACAAAATATCATCAAGAACCTGTCACATCCCAGCTCACCCGATGACTCAGAAATCTTCAGTCTGCTCCTTTAACAGGTCACAGGGTGGGAGACTGGGTCTTGTGGACCAGGGGTGGGGGGACTGATGTTTGCGACTGCATCACACAGACCAGCAGATGATGAGGTGTGTCCCCTGCTGAATCAGCCTTTTGTGGCATGGGCTAAAATTGGCCTCAACATCCCAGGTTAGAGATGGAAAACCAGCTCTGGCCCCTGCTCCGGATTGCTGACTATTGATCCCCAAAACAGGGATGTGTGGATATTGGGCGAGGGCAAGATCAGGGCTGTGATATCTCCCTCCATTGAGCAACCAGGCAAACACAACCCCGTCTGCTCACTATTTGAAGATGGCCATTTGGGGAAAGTGACAGAGCTTCCATGGGCCTTACCCCAGCCAGCACCTTCAGCAGAGAATGGGAAGAAATCAGGGTGGGGTGGGGAAAGGGAGTGTCACACCCCATGCACCACCCCCTCCCCCCACCCCCACCCCCCCCCACCCCCCCCCCCCCCCCCCCCCCCCCCCCCCCCAACCCCCCCATCGCCCGAAATACTGAAGCAAACTGTACTTGTTCCTTGCAGCAACGTTCACTGCCAGGATCTCGATCAGTTCATTTGAAGTGTGTTTTCAGGTGGAGAGGCATGGAAATAACTCTGCGATGACACTTCAGGGGATCTGCTCAGGATTTCAAACATGAAGCTTCTTACAAGGGATTTGTTTGAAGTTATTCCGGGTTTATAAAGACACTGTTTTCTTGGGTACTTGGTGAAAAGCAGCACCATCTACCTTCACACAGAAACCTCAACAGTTGGCTCGTGTTCATATCGAAACCTGCAAGGTTTAAAAAAACTGCACAGATGATTGGCAACAACAGATTTATTTTTTTTTCCTTGTGAATCTTAACAACATCGAAAGATATTTATTTGTGTCAAAATTGTGAAAGCTTCTGTTTGTACAATGAGTTCTTGTAGCAAATATTACAGATAATACTCCACCACGACTCATTGAAGCAAAAGGCTTTAACTGGTAAAGAATATAGTTTGTATATGTTAGTTTTTAAATCCCTTTTAAATTTTATCTTATACTGCTGTTGCCTATCGCATTGCTCTGTAGTACTGGCACCTTTACAGACTGGGCTTGAGGGGTTGAGCTATGACAGTATGTAAACTGACCTATTTAATTACTGTTCTTTTGGCTTAAGTGGACAGTGTTTTAAAAAAGTCAAAGCATCCAGTTGGGTATTAAAGTACATTAGTTAGCTTGGCAATGTGAGCAGTCTGCTAAATATTTTCTTTGAAGTCATAGGTTTAGCAACAAGTGCATTTTGCCTGTAAGGTTTGTACATAAACACATTCCTGTAACTGCTGCCTGGTCTGTGCGCACTGTCATGTTATAAAGAGGGTGCCTGCTAACTTGCAGCCGGTATCCACTGACTGCAGCTGATGCCTGCTGACCCACAGCTGGTGCTAAATAATCTGTTCTTATTCACTCAGTCAAAGCCCACCAAATCCTCCATTGTATCTCCCAAAATCCATAGTGTGAATTCTTGAAATATCAGAAAAGCCGTTGATAAATAATCACATCAACTGATGGAAAACAGAAAATCAAAGTCAACTTTGGGGTGCAGCCTGTACTTAGAGCAACTTTTCTACACCTCAGTACGGTAACTGGCAGACAGTTGAAGCTGTCCAGGACCCTGGGAGGCAGATGAGTTTGACGGAGGAATGATTTGGAATTGCAAATTTAATTGTAACAAGCAGGGACCAGGAATGGAGTTGATGTGAAATTGAACAGGAGCACCAGAAAATAATTAGTGTTCATCCCAACTCTCTGCCACACCCAGGATGTCCACAGTTATTGGTTTGTAGGTGAGATGTGTGGGCCAACACTCTGTGCTTTAACTTTCTGCACAGGAAATAACTTTCTTGATGAATACTTTCCATGATCATTTTCTGATAAATGGAGGGACAGGTGACCATATATTAACATCTGGTATTTTCCACAGCCTTGAGACAGTTTATCAGCATTCTTTTTAAAAAGGCATTTTTCCAGATTTGTTTTTGTGCGATTAGCTTAACTTTTACTTTTATGATTGTACGATGGTTTCGGAAGCTGAAGGATTGTCCAGCCCCTGATGCCCTTCCAGAATCTGTCTACCACCACCTCTCTCCAGCTATATCTCACACCCAGCTCTCACCCACTCTGTCTGATGCCCTGATTCAGTGCCTCGCTGTGTAAGGGAACACTTACTGCTTACTGTTCAAAAACTTGCTACTTGTCTGTCTGAAAGTGCCTCTTCCCAGAAAATGTGCCAATTTCAGCTCTCAAAATTAAGGATCATTTGCCTTTTGAGTGATTTTGAATTAATGTTCAGTGTGAATATCTAGACCCAAGGGACAGTCACAGATTCTTGAATTACTTACCAAACAACACAGTTCCAATGTGAAAATCCAATCAGGACTGACCGGTACCTTTCAAAGTCCAACACTGATGAACAACATAAACCAAAACAATACACAAATACTTACATTTCTCCCAAACAGAGACAACTATGAGTTTTGTTGCAATACTTGGGGGAGTGGCCTATTTTGGGGAAAAATTGATTTGACCACTTTTGCGTTTTCATAGAATAATAAAATCGTTACAGTACAGGAGAAGACCATTCAGCCCATCGTGTCCGTGCTGGCTCTCCTAAGGACTGCCCCTCCCCCACCCTCTCCCCACATTCATCCTTCTCAGATATTTAGAAAGTGGAGAAAAATTCCAGCACAGGAGGAGGCCACTCTGCCCATCATGTCTATCCAATGTTTCCTCATATAGCTGCAATTTTTAATTGAAAACTCAATGCTCCTCTTTGATAGATCAGTGTTAAATATGGGACAAATGTTAGTAAATGTAATTCACAGAAGAGCAGGTCACTCCAGGAACTTTGTTTGCTGGTTCCAGCTGCTCATACTGTACCCAGTCTCAATGGTGATGCAGATCTCAGTATCGAAAGCTCCAGTTTTTTGAGGGAAAGAGTTCCAGATTTCCACTCCCCTTGTGTGGAAAAACTCCTTCCTGACATCACCCCTGAGCAGCCCAGCTCTAACTTTATAGTTATTCTCTCTTGATTTGAATTCCCTCCAGAGGAAATAATTTCTCTGTATTTACCCCATCGAATCGTTTTATCATTTCAAACACCTCAGTCAAATAACCTCTCAACCGTTGAAACTCAAGAGAATTCTAGTTAGGCTTATGCAACCTGGCCTCATAAGTCAAACTTTTAAGCCCCGGGACTATTCTAATGAATCTGTGCTGCACACCCTTCGAGCCAATAATTGGCCAAGAATTGAAGGCTCTGTAATGCTGAATTCTCTGTTTGAAGTTCAGCTCAGGTTCTGCTCTGTATCTGTATAATACTGCACCCTGCCCTTCACTCCAGTCTAGGTGATTAAGTTTAGTATTGCAGATGTGGGTGAGCTTTATCAACCAGACTCTGTTTTTGTGCAGCATTTTAAAGCTTCCAATCAGAAAGGTGTAACGCTGACCCAGCTGGTCTGGGCATCAAACAAAGGCTCAACAGTGCCAATCTGGGAGCAGATTTTACAGAATTGTTACAGTGCAGATGGAGACTATTCAGCCCATTATGTCTGCACCGGCTCCCCAAATCAGCAATTCACTCAGTGCCATTCCTCCCACCTTCTTCCCATAACCCTGCATATTGATCCTTTTCAGGTAACAGTCTAACTCCACGTTGAATGCTTAACTTGAACCAGCCTTTACCACAGTGTCAGGTTGTGCCTTTCAAGTGATAGCTCCCCTTCGACACACTGACTTCTTCAACATTAAAAAAAGCCTGTCTGCAAAAATCGTCAGTGATCCTTAGTCAGATCCATGCCACAAGGAAAACATAGAACAAGAATAGACTTCTCAACCCAACAAGTTCATTCTTTCCACTGACTGTCCCATCTCCATGCCCCAATGTCTAATTCACCTCTTAAGGGAAAGCTCTTTATAAACATCTCCTCATTGCAAGGTTCCAGAATATTCATTCACCTTGGAGTTTCTCTATCCAATGGAAATCATCACTGAGGTGTCCACTCCTTGCTCAATTCCCTCCCCCCAGCAACTATTCAGTAATTTGTATCATTACTTCCAGTCTTATTTCTCTCTTTTCTGAGCAATGTTGAAACAAATCTTTACTCCCGTTATAAAAAAACCCAGAATGTAGTTCCTGTTGGCCCATTTAAGTGACACTAGAATCTTCAGTGAAACCCCTGCAATCTCAAACTATAGAACTGTTTCTGCACCTTGCTTTGTACTGGTGGTGATTTGGCCCTGAGGTCAGAGACTTCTGTTGACAGTTAACACTGCATTTTGTGGTGAATCAGGATCTCTCTCCCAGATGTGAATCAGCATTGGCTGAAGCAGCACAGAACTTAGGAAAGGACTTGGCAAACACTTGCGTTTCATGGAGCGCAGGGACTGTTGAAAGAATCAATGAATTGAGTTGTAGGATTTGTAGACACGCTGCTTGGGGCTTGTGCGACTCTGGATTAATGGAGAAAAGGAAATAGTGACAGGGGCATTAAGACAGGAGGTAAAAGGAGTGGAGGGAAGAGAAAGTGAAAGGAACGCTCAAAGGCTCAGGAAAGTTCAATCTTTTGAAAGATTGAGAGTCTGAGCAGTGCAGGGGAAGGAAGGGTCCAAGATCTTTCATCCAAGCACATTAATAAATCAGCGTGTGTTAGCAAATCCTTTGTGTATGATGCAGTGTAATGAATGTGCCAAATTCCTTCATATGGAGTGAATGTCTCTTTAAGAAATGTTAATTGCACTCTGCTTGTAATCTATTATGCAGCAGGAACCGGCAGTTAGTAAGTTTCTGGGAGATAGATTGGTAAATATTGCAGTACTGATGACCTTGGAGGGTGGGAGGATGTGGGAATTGGTAACAATGCCAGATATATGAAAGTGTTTTATTCAGGAATGGGTAATTTGCTAATTTGCTGCCCATTTTAACTATGGAGTGTACAGTTCTCAAAATAAAAACCAAAGTTGAAATATTTATCAAATGTAGAAAGAAAGTAATGACTGGGGGTAAGGGGGTGGGGGGGGGGGGGCCGCGGTGTGGGGGCGGGGGGGGGGGTGTGGGGGCAAGAAAAAGCACAATTTGGAAATCTGTGCAATGGTTGGCTCCTTGTTTATTCACCTCTTGAACCTTGATTCAAATGCAATCCAGCCTGGCAGAATGAAGCCTCGTGCGTGTACACAGGCCGGCTGTGAGGATTCTGTGAGAAAAGAGTTGGGCAGGTCTCGGCTCAATGACCATTGCATCATAAACCCACCAGCAAAACAACGTACTTCAGACAACTCAACACTGGTCTAGCAATCTCACCCAAGCTCCTTTTTTTGTTCCGGCTTGGATTCTGAGCGTGGGAATAACCAAGCTGCGAGCTCTCACATGGTTTCTGCAGTGGGCAGCAGGGTTGTCCTGTACACTGGCTCTGAGGGCTCAACCTTCTGTCCATGTGGATGGCTGGACATGGCCACTTTGTGAGTAAATACGTCACAATGTTACCACCAAGATAACAAAAAGTTTGTGCATCATGATGTAAGCTTTGAGGATCATGTGTTTGCTGATCCCAGTTGTTTGGGGGGGTGGGGGGGGGGGGGAGGTTGGACGGTGAGGTGAAAGAGCAGGAGATGTCCAGCAAAAAGATTGTCTTCACTGCTGTTCGACAAAAAACCGCAGCAGGTTTATCTCAACATGCTTATTCTGTGGGAACAAGCAGCAGAAGAGCAAAACAAAGAGGATTTAGAGAGGATGCAAGATTGGATAATGGGAAATGGCCTCATACTGGGTCTGGTGTATGGGGTGATCTCCCAGTTTGTGGGAATGCTGGAAGGAATGTGACTATCTAATGTCAGATTCTAATCAAGGGCGTTTGAAACAGACACTGCCAGCCAAAAGTGACACATGTAATTCCCAACACTGGCACCTCTGACCTCAATAAGCACAAAAGAAAAATACACAGGAGTATTTTTGCATAATCATTGCACTTTAGAACAGAGATCAGTTTACTTAGAGGTAGGTAGATGGAATTGTCAGAGCCTTTTATTAAATGCCATACACTTTGGACAACTGTTAATCATTTGCAAGTGCGCCAATTCGAGTTTCTATTTCATCTCACCATGTGGGAAGGTGAGAAAGGTCAGCATTTTTATTTGACAAATTTTCAAGATTGTTGAATACTGAATACTAAATGTTAAAAATTGAATGATTTAAAGAGACAGTATTCCTTCATGTACAAGAAACCAAAATCCTGCAGTAGGATCCATGAACAAAGCAGTGTTTAATCGATCAGCACCCAGATAAAGCTTTAAAAGTTAATAATTGAACTTTTACATCAAATTCTCTATGTATATTATTATGCAAATACAATATGAAACAGTTAAGATCTTTGTCCTGAGAGTTTGTCAGTTATACATCCTCCTGTGAGTAGATAGCGTTTATTGTAAGTAAGGTTGTAAATGGGTTCTTTGGTACTGAGGCTATAGTTCAACTACAATTAGAGACTCTCCCTGGAACTATCTTAAGGTGGGAAGTTAATAGACCTGATAGACAGAGCCTGGCTGCAAATCCTGTCTCAATATCTGTTAATTTCTTTTATTGTCTTCCCTTTCACTGTTTTGTTGGATTATGCACCGATTGGTATGTAGACAGCTCATTGCCTGCATCTAGCCCAGTGCCATGACAACCCAAAGCAGCCACCGCAAGCTTTTCAAGAGTCTACCCACTTGGCTCATTCTCCAATCCAACTTTTCTTTGCCCACAGTTCAAAGATTGGATAATCCCAGATTCTACCTGATTCTCTGAAGCCTGGAAGCTCACTAGTTGATTGCAAGCATGAGCCTTCACTGTGCTTTGCTGTGTCTTTGAGCCCTGCTCTTCAGATAGAATAAATTTTATTTTTTGTAAATAGATACCGTAGAAAGGTTACAGCACAGAAGGAGGCCATTTGGCCCATCTTGTCCATGCCAGCCCGAGGACACCCAGGTGCCCTTTCTAATCCCACCTTCCTGCCCTCGGCCCATAGCCCTGCAGCTTACAGCACTTAAGGTGCAGATCCAGGCACTTTTTAAAAGAGTTTAGAGTTTTTGCCTCTACCACCAACTTGGGCAGCAAATTCCAGACACCCACTACCCTCTGCGAGAAAAGTCCTTCCTCATGTCCCCCCTACACCTTCTGCCACTTATCTTGAATCTATGTCCCCTGGTTCTAGAATTCTCCACCAAGGGAAACAATTTTATTCTGTCCACTCTATCTATTCCCCTCATCATTTTGTACACCTCAATCAAGTCACCTCTCAGCCTTCTTTGTTCTAAGGAAAATAACCCCAACCTATCCAATCTCTCCTCATAGCTACACTTTCCTAACCCTGGCAACATTCTTGTAAACCTCCTCTGCACTCTTTCCAGAGCTATTATATCCTTCCTGTAATGTGGTGACCAGAACTGCACACAATACTCCAGTTGTGGCCTCACCAGTGTTTTATACAATTCCAACATTATATCCTTACTTTTATATTCTATACCTCTGCCAATGAAGGAGAGCATTCCATATGCCTTCTTTACAACCTTGTCTACTTGAACTGCTGCCTTCAGGGACTTGTGTACTTGTACGCCAAGATCTGTCACTTCATCTACCCCTCTTAGTGTATTCCCATTTATTTTGTAATCCCTGTAACTGTTTGACCTCCCTAAATGTATGACCTCACACTTCTCTATGTTAAAATCCATCTGCCACGTTACCGCCCACTCCACCAACCCATCTATATTGTTTTGGAGATTATGACTATCCTCTACACTATCCACTACTCGGCCAATCTTTGTGTCATCTGCAAATTTCCCAATCGTGGCCCTCCCCCCCACCCCGTTCACATCCAAATCGCCCTGTCAAACCTTGATCTCTATGGATCATTTCCGTTTTGGGCACAACATGACCAGCTGAGCCACTGGGACAACACAAAGACAGTGACCTTCATCCAGCCTCTAACTTCCAGCCACCAGTATGCTGTACTGTGGACTTGGACTGAAACCAACTGATGGTCATCAGCAGTGTTGTGTTGTCAGGTGCCACCATGTATTGCAAACTGCAGTTTGGTCATTACGACCGGGAGTTGGTTGATGAGTTGGATTTGTCTGGTGCATCAGGAGCAGAGGGGATTGGGCTGGGTTATGCTGACCTGTGTCACTGTGGTTTTCTATGGTTAATATATAACACAAACAGCAAGGGTCCCAATACCGAGCCCTGTGGAACACTATAGTCAGAATTCCCTCTCTAAATGTTTTGTGAGAAATAACTGATTTCTTCTGCAAAATGTCCCCCTCCTAAATGCTCTGATACTCATGGTCATGCAATCTTGAGCAACAATCTTATCTGCACTGGAGGTGGTTTTATTGCTTTCCTGTGCTTCCTTTTGGCTGCAATGAACTAAGCCAATGGGTTTGGAATAAAGGCAATACTGAAAGGGGCCAGTGAGTTAGGAATTCTTGAAGCTCACAAGTGATAGATTTCAATGTGAACTCGATGGTGGATGCTTCTCACTTGTTACTGGAAGAGGTACTGCATTGTTCCCACAGAGCATCATCCTCACTCAGGAGTAGACTGGTATGATAATGGTTATTTCAATATGAAATCATTGCTGTGCTTCATTCCTGACAGTAATGTATTTAGAAAGCAGTGCACATGGGTTTATAACCATTACTGGCACAAACTCCAGCTTGCTTTCTAATTTAAACCTTCCAAAGTACAATTACTTTTCACGAGAGTCCTTCTGTTTAGGGATGTCTGACTTGCGTTGGGGAGTTTATGCCACTGATCCACACTTACTTCTATGACATCACCTCACTACACAGACACCTTGAAGCAAAGAAATGGGGTGGGGGTGGGGGTGGGGGGGGGGGGGGGGGGGGGGGCGGGGGGGGGGGTGTGGTGGGGGTGGGGGGGGGGGGTGGGGAGGTGGGGGCGCAGGGAAAAGGACTTGATTCTGATTCCAATCCGCTGAAAATGACACCAAAGTTTCTTGTTCTGCAAGAATTTTTTTTCTTGAGTGTTGCTAATACATTGCTCAGCATATCAACCAAAATGGATACTGTCTCTTTAAAACCCTGTTGCTCCAGTTGTGTTTGATTGTTGGGTTGTTTGAGAGTTGATCTCTTTTCCTTTGTTGTATAATATAAGGATTCTAGTTTTTTTTGTTTTCTTTGTAGTGACTGCTTGCAGCCTTAAATTAAAGGAATATGGGGGAATATTTTCTCGCAGTGTCTGTGTCTTTATTAAATAATTAAACCAATATGGATTTTAGCAAAATAGCCCAACAAGTGGGCTGGAGTTCTCCCCAGACACCTGTTCCATTCGGAATTAAACCTATTTGATGTGTATATAAGGTGTATTTTGAAGTCAGTGGAGTGAGTTCATCATCAAATTTTAACATTCTTTTCAAGTTTTTGTTCAGATTGGTTTTTTTAAATAGACTAATGCCTAAACCACAGAAGTTTACAAAACAGGCCATTCTGCCCATTGTGCCTGTGTTGTCTCTTTGCTTAGACTGATGTCACTTCCCTGGTCTCAACCTATCGCCCTGTACCTTCCCCTGCTTCAAATATTTATCCAATTTTCCCTTAAAAGCTGCGTGGCCCCTGACTCAACCACTCCCTGAGGCAAAATAAACCATGCTCAAAACACCCTCCCACAACCCACAGCCTGGAGGTGTGGACTGTCCAGGATTTCCCATACTGGGAGCCTGGAGTGCCAGCTAACTAAGGTCAGCCACCTTGGTCTCTATGGATCATTTCCGTTTTGGGCACAACATGACCAGCTGAGCCACTGGGACAACACAAAGACAGTGACCTTCATCCAGCCTCTAACTTCCAGCCACCAGGATGCTGTACTGTGGACTTGGACTGAAACCAACTGGTTGGTCATCAGCAGTGTTGTGTTGTCAGGTGCCACCATGTATTGCAAACTGCTGTTTGGTCATTACGGCCGGGATGAGTTGGATTTTTCTGGTGTATCAGGAGCAGAGGGGATTGGGCTGGGTTATGCTGACCTGTGTCACTGTGGTTTTCTATGGTTATGTTTCTGGACCCAGTCATCCAGAGATGAGAGTTCAGGGCAATGGACAATTTGAATTCAGTTAAATAAATCTGGAATAAAAAATTTGTCCCAGTAATAATGACCATGAAAACTACCGGATTGTCTAAAAACCCATCTGGTTCACTAATGTCCTTGAGAGAAGGAAATCTGCCATCCTTACCTGGTCTGGCCTACATGTGACTCCAGATCTGCAGCAACGTGGCTGCCGCTTAACTGTTCTCTGAAATGGCCCAGCAAGCCACTCGAATCTGTTACAACTGCAGTGTTTTGAGAAGGTAGCTCTCTACCACCTTCCTGAAGTCAATTAAGAATGGGCAATAAATGCTGGTCTTGCCAGTGATATCCACAACTAATAATCAAATGACAAAAAAAAACTGATCTGCTAACTGGGGTCCCAAAGCACTGACTGTCAGACTGTGCCACCCATCCCAAGGTGGTGGGGTGTGTACCTAGCCAGGAGAGCTTTTTAGGCCAGTACGTAGAAGGTCCTACAAGAGAGTGGGTGGTCCTGGACTTAATTTTAGGGAATGAAGCCGGGCAAGTGGTAGAGGTATCAGTGGGGGAGCATTTTGCAAATAGTGATCATAACTCCGTTAGATTCAAGGTTGTAATGGAAAAGGACAAGGATGGGCCAGAAATCAGAGTTCTGAATTGGGGGGAGGCCGATTTTAATAAGATCAGATATGATTTGGCCAGAGTGGACTGGGAGCAGCTACTTTTAGGTAAATCTGCGTCAGAGCAGTGGGACTCATTCAAGAAGGAAATAGGGAGAATACAGGGCCAACATATTCCAGTAAAGATAAAGGGTGGGACCAATAAATCCAGGGAACCCTGGATGTTGAGGGATATACAGGGTTGGATAAAGAGAAAAAGGGAGGCTTATGACAGATACCAAGGGTCCAAAACAGTGGAAGCCCTAGAGGAGTATAGAGTATGTAGAGGGGAGTTTAAAAAGGAAATTAGGAGAGCAAAAAGGGGCATGAGAAAACATTAGGTAAAATAAAGGAAAATCCAAAGTTATTTTACAAGTACATTAAGAGGATAACGAGGGAAAGAGTAGGGCCCATGAGGGGCCATAGTGGTAATTTGTGTGTGGAGCCAGAAGATGTAGGTAGGGTTCTAAATGAATACTTTGTGTCGGTGTTCGCAAGTGAGAGGGACGACGTGGGTATGGAAATCAGGCAGAAGGACTGTGATATAATTAAAGAAATTAGCATAGAAAGGGAGGAGGTTCTAAGTGGTCTGGCAGGCTTAAAAGTAGATAAATCTCCAGGCCTGGATGAAATGTATCCCAGGCTGTTGCGTGAGGCAAGGGGGGAGATAGCAGGGGCGCTGGCAATAATTTCAATACCTCTCTGGCCACAGGAGAGGTGCCGGAGGACTAGAAGACAGCCAGTGTGGTAATTTGGCGAATTGGATCCAGAATTGGCTGAGTGGCAGGAAGCAGAGGGTGATGGTTGAGGGATGTTTTTGTGACTGGATGTCTGTGTCCAGTGGGGTTCCACAGGGATTGGTGTTGGGTCCCTTGCTGTTTGTGGTATATATAAACGATTTAGACTTGAATGTAGGAGGGTTGATCAGTAAGTTCGCCAATGACACAAAAATTGGTGGGGTGGTAAATAGCGAGGAGGATAGCCTTAGATTACAGGAGGATATAGACGGGCTGATCAGATGGGCTGATCAGTGGCAAATGGAATTTAATCTGGATAAGTGTGAGGTGATGCACTTGGGCAGGACAAACAAGGCACAGGAATACACGATGAATGGCAGGACCCTGGGAAGTACTGAGGATCAGAGGGACCTTGGTGTGAATGTCCACCTGTCTCTTAAGGTAGTGGGACAGGTAGATAAGGTGGTTAAGAAGACATATGGGATACTTGCCTTTATTAGCTGAGGCATAGAATATAAGAGCAGGGAGGTTATGCTGGAGCTGTATAAAACGCTGGTTAAGCCACAGCTAGAGTATTGCGTGCAGTCCTGGAATCCGCATTATAGGAAAGATGTGATTGCACTGGAGAGAGTGCAGAGGAGATTTACCAGGATGTTGCCTGGGCTGGAGAGTTTTAGTTATGAGGAGAGATTGGATAGACTGGGGTTATTTTCCCTGGAGCAGAGGAAATTGAGGGGGGACATAACTGAGGTGTATAAAATTAGAAGGGGCATAGATAGGGTAGACAGGAAGGAACTTTTCCCCTTGGTGGAGGGATCAATAACCAGGGGGCATAGATTTAAGGTAAGGGGCAGGAGGTTTAGAGGTGATGTGAGGAATTTTTTTACCCAGAGGGTGGTGGGAATCTGGAACTCACTGCCTGAAAGGATGGTAGAGGCACTTGCGATGCCATGGCATACAGGGCTATGGGCCTAGTGCTGGAAAATGGGATTAGAATAGTTAGGTACTTGTTTGACTGGTGCAGACTCAATGGGCTGAAGGGCCTTTTTCTGTGCTGTAGGCCTCAATGACTCCATGGGACATTAATTTTACATCATTTGTTATATAAAATTTATTTGGGGGAAAGAATTAAATAGAAGCCACCGTGATTCTCAAAACCATCAGCTCATCTTAACATATTTCTGTCCGAGGTTTGCAGAGCGCTCACGGAAAGAAGCAGTTGGTTCCATCAGTCTTAAGTTCTTCCAAACTTGGTTCTGTATGTTCTGCCGGATCTGACTGGTCTAATCCCAGTGATGAATAGTCTGGTCAATTGCTGACCAGGATTGTATACTGGTCAATTCAGGAACCTCCAAGTCTGCCTCTATATAGATGGATTTTTCCAATTTCTGCCAAGCGACTGATGACATGAGTCTCGAAAGTTGCGTTGTGTACTCCTGTTAAATGGAAAGCTCCAGCTAACTGGTTATTTTCCCAATAGTGGTGCCAGTTGCCTTTCCTGTCCATGCCATAGCCAAACACCGACAGCTGTTAGTTAGAATAGGATAGTTAATGACAGGAAAATCCTTAACAGGAACTTCCTACCTTTGTCTCTGGGCATTTCCCTTTAGAGAAAACTGATGGAGACAAAACGGTCACAAAATCTTTGTCAGAAACATCAGCGACAATGGCCTAGCTCTGGACTACCAGCTCATCTCACCCTAATGTCTCAGAACTGTAACCTTTGTAGTGTTGGAAGCAAGAGAAAGAATGTAGTGACAGTTCTGAAGAAGAGTCATATTGGATTCGAAAACAAAAACAGAAATACCTGGAAAAACTCAGCAAGTCTGGCAGCATCAGCAGAGAAGAGCACAGTTGACGTTTTGAGTCCTCATGACCCTTCAACAGAACTAAGTAAAAATAGGAAAGGGGTGAAATGTAAGCTGGTTTAAGGGGGGGGGGTTGTTGGGACAAGCAAGCAATGATAGGAGGAGATAACCAAACGATGTCACAGACAAAAGAACAAAGAGGTGTTGAAGGTGGTGATATTATCTAAAAGAATGTGCTAATTAAGAGTGGAGAGCAGGACAAGCAAGGTAGCTCTAGTGGGGGTGGGGTGAAATAAATGATGGGTGGAAATACATTTAAAAAATAATGAAAATAGATGGGAAAAGAAAAATCTATGTAAATTATTGGAAAAAACAAAAAGGAGGGGGAAGAAACGGGAAGGGGGTGGGGATGGAGGAGAGAGTTCAAGATCTAAAATTGTTGAACTCAATATTCAGTCTGGAAGGCTGTAAAGTGCCTAGTCGGAAGATGAGGTGCTGTTCCTCCAGTTTGTGTTGAGCTTCACTGGAACAATGCAGCAAGCCAAGGACAGACATGTGGGCATGAGAGCAGGGTGGAGTGTTGAAATGGCAAGCGACAGGGAGGTTTGGGTCATTCTTGCGGACAGACCGAAGGTGTTCTGCAAAGCAGTTACCCAGTCTGTGTTTGGTCTCTCCCATGTAGAGGAGACCGCATTGGGAACAGCGAATGCAGTAGACTAAGTTGGATTTGAAACGTTAACTCTGTTTCTCTACAGATGCTGTCAGACCATCAGAGTTTTTCCAGCACTTTCTGTTTTTATTTCACATCTCCAGCATCCGCAGTATTTTGCTTTTATTGAAGAGTGTGGTGTAACCAGTCATAGGTCTCAGAGGTATGACCACTTCAATGTAAGCTAGTGTAACTGTTTTAGAAGCCAATTGTTTGGATCTTGTTAAATGAGAGAGGGAGTTATTTTAATTCTAAATATCATCTAATTTTATACTGAAAAGTATTGGTAAGGCTCACAGGACTCTTAGAAAAATTAAACATCTAAAAATACAATTAGGTTAGGGGCTGAATCTTCTGGTTGGCATGTGGGGGATGGGCCCAACAGACCGATGTGTAAATTGATGCACGGTGACATTGGGCGTGTGTCCAGATGTCATCGCGTGGCATCTCCATGTTTTGTTCGGTGGGCGCGTGCCAGAGGTGGCTGCACACCCACCAAAATGCCGACGGCCTACTAATGCCATTAAGGGAGGTATTAAAGTAGTTAAGAATGTTGCCCATCCAACGTTAAGGTTGGCAGCAGGCGAAAGGCCCAAGCGGCCTTCACGTTTTTCAGGAAACCTCATCCACGGGCGGGACCAGGTTTCCTGAAGCTTTTATAAAATAAATAAATAAATGTCCCCACCTTTACAAACATATCCCAACTCATGTGACACTGTCACAATGAGGGGACATGTTTAAATAAATTTTAACATCATTTATTAAAGTTTTTTATTGTCTATTCAATCTCCCTGAGGCAGCTCCGTGTGCATCTGTGAAAGAGCGCTGGCTCCAACTCTCCCTCCTCCCCCACCCCACCCCCCCCCACCCCCACCGCCCGCACAGGTAATGCTGAGCGCCAAGGGCCAGATCTCACGCTGGGCGGGCCTTGATTGGCCCACCCGCGAAAGTGGCAGCGCGCAGCCAATCGGCAGCAATCAGCTCCGTGCCAGCTCCCGCCCAGGCGTTGTCATCAATGGCCTCATGTGATTCGCATAAGAATTAGTGGCAGGAGTAGATCACTCAGCCCTGCAAGCCTGTCTTCAATGAGCGACCCCTTAGTTTTTAACCGTGACCCCTAGTTCTAGATTCTCCCACAACCTCTCCACATCCACCCAGTCAAGACCCCTCAAGATTTTAAAGATTTCAATCAAGTTGCCTCTTGCTCTTCTAAACTCCAGTGGACACCAGCCTAACCTGTCCAATCTTTCCTCATAAAACAACCCACCCATTTCTGGTGTTAGTCTAGTAAGCCTTCTCTGAACTGTTTCTAATGTATTTACATCCTTCCTTAAGTAAGGAGACCAGTACTGTACATAATACTCCAGATGTGGTCTCACCAATGCCCTGTATAACTGAAGCATAACCTCCCTACTTTTGTAATCAATTCCCCTCACAATAAATGATAACATTCTATGAGCTTTCCTAATTACCTGCTGTCCCTGCATACTAACCTTTTGTGATTCATGCACTAGGACACCCAGATCACTCTGAATCTCAGAGCTCTGCAACCTCTCTTCGTTTAGATAATATGCTTTTTTATTCTTCCTGCCAAAATGAACAATTTCACATTTGCCCACATTATACTCCATTTGCCAGATCTTTGCCCACTCACTTAAGCTACCTATGTCACTTTGTAACCTCCTTATGTCCTCTTCACAACTTACTTTCCTACCTATATTTGTGTCATCAGCAAATTTAGCCACCATAATTTTAGAATCATAATTTGAAAATCTCTATTAGGTCATCCTTCAGCCTTTTTCCCCCCAAGAGAAAACAGACCCAGACTCTCATTTTTTTTCCTGATTATGTTTACCCATTCATTTTGATTTTTTAGTGACTTATTAGTGATTGTCTTATATTTATGGTCCTATAGTTTTGGACTCCCCCAGAAATTAAAACATACCAATTAAAGGATTATCAATTTTAATGGTCATTATCAGGTCTAGACAAAAGAACCCCTGTTCTCAGGTCACTGAGGTTAAGTGGTAGTTTTGATGTTGCTGTGGGAGAAATGCTGGTTGGGTCCTCATGTAAATGCCCACTAAATGATCTCAGTTTGACCTGGACCAAAGAACGAGATCTTCAGCAGGACTACACCCTCCCCTGTGCCAGGTGGACAGGGACTCAGCACCTGTAGTTGAGCTGCAAAGTAGCATCTGCTGACGTAACAGAAAGTGCTGCCAACTAGACATAAACTTCAATGAAGAGCTCTGATGAAAGGTCAAGGACCTGAACTGTTAACTGTTCCTTCCTACACAGATGCTGGCTGATCTGCTGACTGTTTCCCAGCATTTTCAATGTTATTTCAATGGCAGAGCATTCAATCTACACTTTGCATCCCCTTTTAGATCTCTGTGTAATAGAGAGAACCACACCTATCTTGTTACTGACAGGTTAGTGCTGGAGGAATAAGCACTTGGTTTCTCTGGTCTTACTTGATCACAGATGTGAAGGCCAAAGATGAGAGCCAGCATCCCGGTGGAAGGATATCGTCCATGGTGCTCAGTCCATTCATCGTGGATATACTTGAAAAAGGTTGGATGAAAGATGATGATCTAGTGGAATAATAATATGGGAATATTATAGATTATACCAGGTGGGATGGGGATGTGGGCTTATTGCAGATGGGGGTGATTGGGTTGGGATGTTCTTGGTTCAATCCCTGGGGGTCTCTTGTTGGAGCAGAAGCAGTCTGGAGTAAATTCCTGACGTTGGACAACAATATCTCAACAACAAGATCTTGGAGTAAACATTGCAGGAGGACAATCTGAACACTCGGAATTATTCTGGATAGAGAAACACACGCACACACACCTTACACCGAACCCATACACACACACACCATGCACATAAACATATACACACACACCTTACACCGAACCCATACACACACACACCATGCACATACACACACACACCTTACACTGAGTCATACATACACACACCACACACATAAACATACACACACTCACCTTACACCAAACCATACACACACCATGCAAATAAATATACATATGCATATAGGCACCTTACATACGCCCTATATATTGATGCATGTACACTTGCATACTCAGATTTTTGCACACCTGCACACAATGAACATGGTATATGTCACTATTACATTAATATAAAACAGCTCATCTCACCTTGTCTGGATCAGCTTTAATGTGATTTTTCACTCTCCTGTATATCCTGGAAGGGAAGAAACAACATGAGGGAAGTGTTTACTGCTAATGTGATTCACTCAGAAACACCACGGAGAGGATAACCAAATGGAGACTGAATAGGACACGCTTCAGCAGGAATGGAGACTGAATAGGACACACTTCAGCAGGAATGGAGACTGAATAGGACACGCTTCAGCAGGAATGGAGACTGAATAGGACACGCTTCAGCAGGCTGCTGCCATACAGCTAAAAGAGGATTGTGCATTAGTGATCCACATCAGAATGCCTCTAAAAACATCTCAAAATACTCCACGGCAGTGAAATCTGGGAGCACTGCTTCACACAAAGGTTAGTGGGAATCTGGAACTCTCTGCCCCCCAAAAAATACTGTGGATATGGAGCTAAATTGAAGCTTTCAAAACTGAGATTGATAGATTTTTATTGGGTAAAGATATTGAGAGACAGAGAAAAGCTGGGTAAATGTAGTTGAGGAGTAGATCTGGTAGGATCTAATTGAATGGGGGGAACAAGCTTCAACAGTTGAATGACTGACTCCTCATTTTTTAAATTTGTTCAGGGGTTGTGGCCTAGCCAGAATTTATTGCCCATCCCTAGTTGCCCTTGAGAAGGTGGTGGTGAGCTGCCTTCTTGAACCGCTGCAGTCCATGTGGTGTAGCTACACCCACAGTGCTGTTAGGGAGGGAATTCCAGGATTTTGACCCAGTGACAGTGAAGGAACAGTGATATATTTCCAAGTCAGGATGGTGAGTGACTCGGAGGGGAACTTCCAGGTGGTGGTGTTCCCATCTATCTGCTGCCCTTGTCCTTCTAGATGGTAGTGGTCGTGTGTTTGGAAGGTGCTGTCTAAGGAGGCTTGGTGAGTTCCTGCATCTTGCAGATGGTACACACTGCTGCTACTGTGTGTCAGTGGTGAAGGGAGTGAATGTTTGTAGTTGGGATGCCAATCAAGCAGACTGCATTGTCCTGGATGGTATCAAGTTTCTTGAGTATTGTGGGTGCTGCACTCACCCAGGCAAGTGGGGAGTATTCCGTCACACTCCTGACTTGTGCCTTGTAGATGGTGGACAGGCTTTGGGGAGTCAGGAGGTGAATTACTCGTCGCAGGATTCCTAGCCTCTGACCTGCTCTTGTAGCCACAATATTTATATGGCTAGTCCAGTTCAGTTTCTGGTCAATGGTGACTCCCAGGATGTTGATAGTGGGGGATTCAGCAATGGTAATGCCACTGAATATCAAGGGGAGATGGTTGTATTCTCTCTTGTTGTGGATGGTCATTTTCTGACACTTGTGTGGCACGAATGTTACTTGTCACTTGTCAGCCCAAACCTGGATATTATCCAGGTCTTGCTGCATTTGGACATGGACTGCTTCAGTATCTGAGGAGTCATGAATGGTGCTGAGCATTGTACAATCATCAGTGAACATCCCCACTTCTGACCTTAAGATGGAAGGAAGGTCATTGATGAAGCAGCTGAAGATGGTTGGGCCGAGGACACTACCCTGAGGAACTCCTGCAGTGATGTCCTGGAGCTGACCTCCAACAACCACAACCATCTTCCTTTGTGCTAGGTATGACTCCAACCAGCGGAGAGCTTTCCCCCTGATTCCCATTGACTCCAGTTTTGCTAGGTCTCTTTGATGCTACACCCGGTCAAATGCTGCCTTGATGTCAAGGGCAGTCACTCTCACCTCACCTCAGGAATTCAGCTCTTTTGTCCATGTAATGGACATGTAAGGCTGTAATGAGGTCAGGAGCTGAGTGGCCCTGGCAGAACCCAAACTATGCATCAGTGAGCAGGTTATTGCTAAGCAAGTGCTGCTTGATAGCACTGTCAATGATCCCTTCCACCATTTTACTGATGATGGAGAGTAGACTGACGGGGTGGTTATTGGCCAGGTTGGATTTGTCCTGCTTTTTATGGAAAGGACATACCTGAGCAGTTTTCCACATTCTGGTAGATGTCAGTGTTGTAGCTGTACTGATCCTTGCGTTCCAAGTAGGGGATCGAAACTCGACAGGGGTTAAAACAGAAAAGTTGGTGATCAGATTGTAAGTGTGATGAAAGCTGGAAGGAGAGATTTGAATCGGGATTGATGGGAGTTGTGAGTCTGGGCCCGAGTGACATCATGCAGTTCAGGGCAATGGTTGGAAAGGGAGGAATGGAAATGGTTGTTGAAGGCAGAAAGAGGACATTGACTGTCTGGTATTAGGCAGACAACATGGCAGATGAAATTTAATGTGTAAAAGTGTGAAGTGATTTATTAACATAAACACGTGAACAAAGAGTTGTGGTGCAGGAAGCCATTCAATCCATCATGTACACTATGCGAAAAAGAGCCACCAAGTCTCACCCCACTTTCCAGCTCTTTGTCCATAACCATGCAGGTCACTGCAAATCAGGTGCATATCCCAGAATCTTTTTAACTGCAGTGAGGGTTTCTGCCTCTTTCAGGCAGTGAGTTATTCCCACCAACCTCTGGGTGAAAATATTACTCCTCAATTCCCCTCTAATCTTTCTGCCAATTATTTTATTGACCTCTCTGCTAAAGGAAATAGGTCTTTCCCATCCACTCTACTTAGGCCCCTCAATTTTCTACACCTCAATTAAATCTCCCCTCAGCTTCCTCAGTTCCACTGAAAACAATCCCAGCCTATCCGATCTCCTGTTCCCTCTCACATCTTTCCTGTAATGCAGTGACCATGACTGTACACAACTCTTGAGCTGTGGTCTAACTTGTGCTTTATACATTTCTAACATAACTTCCTTGCTCTTACATTCTATGCCTTGGCTAATAAAGCAAAGTATTCTGTATGCCTTCTTGACCACTTATCTACTTTTCCAGTCACATTCAGGGATCTGTGGACATTCACTCCAACCTCCCTCTGTTCCTCTACGCTTCCCACTATCCTCCCATTTCTTGTGTATTTCTTTGCTTTGTTTGCCCTTCCCAAACTTCTCCAGATCGAATTCCATTTGTCACTTTCCTGTCCACCTGACCAGTCCATTGATATCTTCCTGTCTCCAGCTTCCTTCCTCACTATCAACCACACAAACAGTTTTTCTATCTTCTGTAAACTTCTTAATCATACCCCATACATCTACGATTAAATCACTGAAATATATCACAAAAAGCATGGGCTCCAGTACTGAGTTCTAAAGAAGCCCACTGGAACCAGCTTTCCAGGCGCAAAAATACCTGTCATGCATTACCCTTTGTTTCCTGCCACTCAGCCAATTTTGGATCCAACTTGTCCTTTGTCCTTGGATCCCATAAGCTCTTATTTTTCCCACCAGTCATGGGAGCATGTCAAAACTTCGCTAAAAACCATGTTGATGCTACCCTCATCAACCTGAGTCATGTGGATCTGAAAGACCAGTGGAAGCAAATTCAACTGCAACATTCAAAGAGAATTGGATAAATATTTGAAGCGGAATAATTTACAGGGCTATGGAGAAAAAGCGGGGGAGTGGGATTAATTGGCTGGTGCTGCCAAAGAATAGGCAGAGGCTCAGGGAGCCAAAGAGCCTCATACTGTGCTGTATCATTCTATGATCCTAGGATTTTATGACAGAAGGAGAGAGGGTTGAATTTAAGATGAGAACGGTGATATTTGTCATACATTACCCAAAGAAAGAAACAGTTGTATTTATATAGCACCTTTTATGACCGCAGGATGTCCCAAAGCAGTTTACAGCTAAACAAGTACTTTTTGAGGTGTGTTATGGCTGGGATGGGAGGAATGCGCAGTTGATCTAGCCCCACTGCTCCACAGGTTGCACCATTAGTGTAAATGTTCAATTCACTCATCAAAATGGCCAATTATTTACCTTCGCTACTGTTAAACCCAGGAAAGGAGAGGATTGAAGCAGACTTCTTTCAATTCACTCCAAATGATTGATTCCTTATAAAATGAAACTTATTTTTTAAACAAGTTGCAAGAACTGGTTGATACCAAATTTGTAATCTGAAAGTGTAACTATCTATCCCTTTTAAAATTCCCCATCATGCGCGCATATACACACAAAGGACAAACGGATAGGGTCTCTGCAGAGATGGGCGGTTAAAAGAAAAGACTTCATAAAACAAAGGATAAAGTTTGCCGGGATTTGATGCTGATAATCGGGTGCTCCCTCGTGTGAAGACAGATCGCTAGTCCCAGTAGATGCCTGGAGATTCTCACCAACGAAGCTTCGGCGTAGAGGAAAATAGATCCTGATCAATCCTTCTTGTCTCAGCCTCCTGGGTTTTCAGAGACAGACAAGTTCCACTGAGATAGGAATTCCCAACTGGAATTGATAACCACTCTATTTCAGGCAAGGCTCAGAAAATGTGAACTGGGCAACTTTTCCCCTTCTCAGTTCATTCCCAACTGAGTTCAAAAAAACAAGCTCAAAGCATAAAGTTCCTCCATCTGATGATTTCCAGTAAATCACCAGGCCGTCACCTTTAAAACAGTTTTTTCTCCAACAATTGAAGTGATTGCAGTTCAAATAGCAAATAGCTCTCCTCCTCAAGTACCATGCAGGTTAGGTGATTTCTTGGAAAAAGCTTGCTTGCTCACACTCCAAGGTGAACTTTTGGATTGTTTTTAAAAAAAGTCATGTGTCCAAATAATCCAACGTCCTTCCAAATTTTAAAAGAAAATACAGTTCTTGAAGATATGTTTCCCAATAGGTGTAGTTGAAATGTAGAAAACCTGGCAGCCAATATGCGCACTCCAGGCTCCCACAAATAATTACCTCATCTGATCATTTGGTGATGTTAACTGAATGTTAAATATTGGCCAGGACACCGAGGACAAGTGCCCAGCTCTTTTTCAGAATAGTACCATTCAAGAGGGCAGATGGGGCCTTGGTTTAAGGCCTCATCCAAAACATGATACCACTAAAGTGCAGCACTCTCTCAGTACAGCGTTGCAGTGTCAAGCTAAGATTTTTGTGCTCAATTCCTAGAGTGGGACTTGAACTTACTGTCTCAGAGTCAAAAGTGTCACCCACTGAACCGTAGCTGACATTGCAGTGCAGTGGTCAGAAGCCAAATTGAGAGGAGACAGTTGGACTTTGGAAGAAATGAGCTTGATGAGGGAGGAAAAAACTGCAGAATCTTGAGGGGTTGGGGCTGGTTGTGGTTGAACAGTGGGTTATCCAGAAGAGACCAGCAGTTCAGACATTAAAAACAGGTGACAAAACAAAAACAGAATTACCTGGAAAAACTCAGCAGGTCTGGCAGCATCGGTGGAGAAGAAAAGAGTTGACGTTTCGAGTCCTCATGACCCTTCGACAGAACAAAACAGGTGTGTTTTTATGACAATCCAGTAGTTTCATGGTCATTATTACTGAGACTAGCTTTTTAATTCCAGATTTTCTTTATTTAATTGACTGAATTTAAATTCCCCAGCTGCTGTGGTGAGATCTGAAGTCAGGTCTCCTGACCATCAGTCTAAGCCTCTGCATTACACATCTTGTAACAACCATTATTCTACCGAGCCCACTTCATTCAATTATCTTCATCTGTACCTAACCCTAAAGCTCAGATATCTGTCCTAATCAGACAAGATGGACATCATGTTAGTGAGACATAGGATTCCTCATACAGACGATCACTAAGCTTTTCTCAGACTATGTTTTACTTACAGAACGTTTTTTTTGTTTGATAGGACATTCATAAACCACCATAGGTCGAGAGGTTTAAACGGGACCAGTACCAGGTGAACATTGGATTCAAGGTCCTTGGCACTCTCTGGGTACATAAAGTGGTGGGTGGTCTTTTTTCCCACATCAGACTCGTGTCCCTTGGTCACTGCCCTGTTCATTCTAAGTAGAAAAGCCAAAGAGTTACTGAAGTGGTCAAAATCACAAAACTCAAAGTTTTCTGTCAAAAGCTTAAGGTACAAAGAATAATGACTGGCTTTCATGTGAGATTCCCTACTGGTGACATCCCAAATTCCCAACAGGTTGACCTGAGTTAGGCATGTAGTGTTAAGGTACTCTAACATTGTAACAGTCAATGGGATTACTCAAATCATTGCACTGTATTATCTGTGGATTGCTGGGTTTAACAGGTAGGCAATTTCCTCCAGCAGATTACTTCCACACAAAACTCTGCAAACGAACATTTTCAACAGCTCCCACAGGCAAATTAAGAAACTAATTAAAGAAATTAAGAAATTAAATATTTAATTGAGTAATGAGTTCGCCACTGAGATTACAGCCTTGGGTCAGGTGACTAAGGTGATTAGATGTCCGGACAGCCCAGAATCAGGCTGGAAGATCAAAAAGACACCAGGAAGAGTTGACCCCACAATAAATTTAAAGAAACCAAATCCTATCTTTTCCCGCGTACTTGCAGCTGCCCTTTTAAAGACAGCTGGTTAGGCCACCCTTGTCAGGTGTGGACAGAGTAGCACAATGCACCTTCTGCCCTTTCATATTTCAGAACAATGTCAGGGCACCATGTTAGAATTGGACTTCTAACTGAAACAGTCAAGAACCCTGAGCCATTTAGACAGAGGATCTCTGGTAAAATTGTGGTGCATGAAAACAATGGGAATGTGGCTCTGTTAGTTAAAGAGCTAGGATTAAAACTTCCCCAATTTTTGGAACACTACTGCCCCTTTACTGCTGGGCTGGGCTGAGAGAGTTAAAATTGACCCTGTTGCATTTTAAAACTTGCCTTATAACAACATCCTGCGAATCAATCAACTCTCCATAATTTGATCCTTTGAGATTTCCAGAATTTCCAACAACGGCACACCTCCGACACTGACAGGAACGGTCAGTCTTAGATGGTTTGGATTTAGGCATGGCCTCAAAGAGTTTGCTCTGGGCAATGTTCAGCTTCGGATGCCTAGACTGTAACCTCTGAAGACAGAAACAATGATTGTCAGTGTACAGTCATTTACGAGAAAACAAAGCAGGTTCAGAGTGGGTGAGGGGGTGGGGTCAGGGTCAGAGTGGGTGAGGGGGTGGGGTCAGGGTCAGAGTGGGTGAGGGGGTGGGGTCAGGGTCAGAGTGGGTGAGGGTGTGGGGTCAGGGTCAGAGTGGGTGAGGGGGTGGGGTCAGGGTCAGAGTGGGTGAGGGTGTGGGGTCAGGGTCAGAGTGGGTGAGGGTGTGGGGTCAGGGTCAGAGTGGGTGAGGGGGTGGGGTCAGGGTCACAGTGGGTGAGGGGTGGGGTTAGGGTCAGAGTGGGTGAGGGGTGGGGTTAGGGTCAGAGTGGGTGAGGGGTTGGGGTCAGGGTCAGAGTGGATCAGTGGGTGGGGTCAGGGTCAGAGTGGGTGAGGGGTGGGGTCAGGGTCAGAGTGGGTGAGGGGGTCAGGGTCAGGGTCAGAGTGGGTGAGGGGTGGGGTCAGGGTCAGAGTGGGTGAGGGGGTGGGGTCAGGGTCAGAATGGGTGAGGGGGTGGGGTCAGGGTCAGAGTGGGTGAGGGGGTCAGGGTCAGTGTGGGTGAGGGGGTCAGGGTCAGGGTCAGAGTGGGTGAGGGGGTCAGGGTCAGAGTCAGAGTTGGTGAGGGGGTGGGGTCAGGGTCAGTGTGGGTGAGGGGGTGGGGTCAGGGTCAGAGTGGGTGAGGGGGTCAGGGTCAGTGTGGGTGAGGGGGTCAGGGTCAGGGTCAGAGTGGGTGAGGGGGTCAGGGTCAGAGTCAGAGTTGGTGAGGGGGTGGGGTCAGGGTTAGTGTGGGTGAGGGGGTGGGGTCAGGGTCAGAGTGGGTGAGGGGGTCAGGGTCAGGGTCAGAGTGGGTGAGGGGGTCAGGGTCAGAGTCAGAGTTGGTGAGGGGGTGGGGTCAGGGTCAGTGTGGGTGAGGGGGTGGGGTCAGGGTCAGAGTGGGTGAGGGGGTCAGGGTCAGTGTGGGTGAGGGGGTCAGGGTCAGTGTCAGAGTGGGTGAGGGGTGGGGTCAGAGTCAGAGTGGGTGAGGGGTGGGGTCAGGGTCAGTGTGGATGAGGGGGTGGGGTCAGGGTCAGTGTGGATGAGGGGGTGGGGTCAGGGTCAGAGTGGGTGAGGGGGTGGGGTTAGGGTCAGAGTGGGTGAGGGGGTGGGGTTAGGGTCAGAGTGGGTGATGGGGTGGGGTTAGGGTCAGAATGAGTGAGGGGTTGGGGTCAGGGTCAGAGTGGATCAGTGGGTGGGGTCAGGGTCAGAGTCAGAGTGGGTGAGGGGGTGGGGTCAGGGTCAGTGTGGATGAGGGGGTGGGGTTAGGGTCAGAGTGGGTGAGGGGGTGGGGTCAGGGTCAGAGTGGGTGAGGGGGTGGGGTTAGGGTCAGAATGAGTGAGGGGTTGGGGTCAGGGTCAGAGTGGATCAGTGGGTGGGGTCAGGGTCAGAGTGGGTGAGGGGGTGGGGTTATGGTCAGAGTGGGTGAGGGGTGGGGTCAGGGTCAGTGTGGATGAGGGGGTGGGGTTAGGGTCAGAGTGGGTGAGGGGGTGGGGTTAGGGTCAGAGTGGGTGATGGGGTGGGGTTAGGGTCAGAGTGGGTGATGGGGTGGGGTTAGGGTCAGAATGAGTGAGGGGTTGGGGTCAGGGTCAGAGTGGATCAGTGGGTGGGGTCAGGGTCAGAGTCAGAGTGGGTGAGGGGTGGGGTCAGGGTCAGTGTGGGTTGGGGAGTGGGATCAGGCACAGAGTGTTGTGGGGATGTGTGGTACTAAAAGATTAACTGAGCATGATTCAAACATCCTTCTTCCCTCACCGTCCAGTTGCCAAATGAGTAATTTTGTGTAATAAAGGTGAACATAATTATGCTACCAAGAGACAATGCCTTTAGGAGATGGGCCAGAAAATGATGGAGCTTTTGCCTTCAACCAACAGTGAGAGTGGATCAACATAAAATGGAACTGTGGCACAGGGCATTAACACTCGGACATACAGTGGTGGGATACAGACTTAACTCTCTCCCCTTCCCATCAATCAACTCTTAATCCAAAGGGAAGGCATGTGGTGTGGAGAAAGAGTCTGTGGAGAGCATCACCTGTTGCTAGTCAATGTTGAAATAACAAAACTGTGCAGCTCACTTGCCTTCTCTCCAGGCTGCGAAAGACTGTGGTCACAGCAATGAAAACCACCATAACTGGCGAAGGGGAAGATATGCAAGCAGGAACATTTAAATCTGGTCACCTGGAGCTCATTGGCCCGGAGATACTCCGTTGAATGAATGAGAACGATCCTACTAGGATCAGAATCAGGCTTATGCAGGCAGCACCAAGAGAAATGTTGACAAGTTTTGCTACAGATGTTCATTTCATTCAAGAGATCTGTGTTCAACTGTAGCCTCGTCACCTCACTCTGCATTACGTGAGTGTGGGGATGTCTCAACCCATTCCATGAAGGATTCATGTCTTTAAGAAATTGACTAATTGACTAAATTGACAATGCCACACTGCAAAGGCACAAGGATGGGTCTGTGAGAAATGGAAACCTGCCACTATCATGTAGGATGGACCCTCTGTATTTAAGTAAGCAGCTGTTGGATTTGACACCAAGTGTCTGCAAAGGGATGTGCTGCAACCTCTTTAATGTTCCTCATCAGAAAACAAAATGCAACCATTTTAATGGGGTCTAAGAGCTCTAACACTGTAATATATGGAAAAGCATGAACTTTAACAGCACCTCCCAAACCCATAGATAAAACAAAAAAACTGCGGATGCTGGAAATCCAAAACAAAAACAGAATTACCTGGAAAAACTCAGCAGGTCTGGCAGCATCGGCGGAGAAGAAAAGAATTGACGTTTCGAGTCCTCATGACCCTTCGACAGAACTTGAGTTCGAGTCCAAGAAAGATTTGAAATATAAGCTGGTTTAAGGTGTGTGTGTGGGGGGGGGGGGGGGGGCGGAGAGATAGAGAGACAGAAGGGTTGGGGGGGGGATGTGGTTGTAGGGACAAACAAGCAGTGATAGAAGCAGATCATCAAAAGATGTCAACGACAATAGTACAATAGAACACATAGGTGTTAAAGTTAAAGTTGGTGATATTATCTAAACGAATGTGCTAATTAAGAATGGATGGTAGGGCACTCAAGGTATAGCTCTAGTGGGGTTTTTTTTATTTTTTTATATATCATGGAAATAGGTGGGAAAAGGAAAATCTTTATAATTTATTGGAAAAAAAAAGGAAGCGGGAAACAGAAAAGGGGTGGGGATGGGGGAGGGAGCTCATGACCTAAAGTTGTTGAATTCAGTATTCAGTCCAGAAGGCTGTAAAGTGCCTAGTCGGAAGATGAGGTGTTGTTCCTCCAGTTTACGTTGGGCTTCACTGGAACAGTGCAGCAAGCCAAGGACAGACATGTGGGCAAGAGAGCAGGGTGGAGTGTTAAAATGGCAAGCGACAGGGAGGTTTGGGTCATTCTTGCGGACAGACCACAGGTGTTCTGCAAAGCGGTCGCCCAGTTTACGTTTGGTCTCTCCAATGTAGAGGAGACCACATTGGGAGCAATGAATGCAGTAGACTAAGTTGGGGGAAATGCAAGTGAAATGCTGCTTCACTTGAAAGGAGTGTTTGGGTCCTTGGACGGTGAGGAGAGAGGAAGTGAAGGAGCAGGTGTTGCATCTTTTGCGTGGGCATGGGGTGGTGCCGTAGGAGGGGGTTGAGGAGTAGGGGGTGATGGAGGAGTGGACCAGGGTGTCCCGGAGGGAGCGATCCCTACGGAATGCCGATAAGGGGGGTGAAGGGAAGATGTGTTTGGTGGTGGCATCATGCTGGAGTTGGCGGAAATGGCGGAGGATGATCCTTTGAATGCGGAGGCTGGTGGGGTGATAAGTGAGGACAAGGGGGACCCTATCATGTTTCTGGGAGGGAGGAGAAGGCGTAAGGGCGGATGCACGGGAGATGGGCTGGACACGGTTGAGGGCCCTGTCAACGACCGTGGGTGGAAAACCTCAGTTAAGGAAGAAGGAGGACATGTCAGAGGAACTGTTTTTGAAGGTAGCATCATCGGAACAGATGCGACGGAGGCGAAGGAACTGAGAGAATGGGATGGAGTCCTTACAGGAAGCGGGGTGTGAGGAGCTGTAGTCGAGATAGCTGTGGGAGTCGGTGGGTTTGTAATGGATATTGGTGGACAGTCTATCACCAGAGATTGAGACAGAGAGGGCAAGGAAGGGAAGGGAAGCGTCAGAGATGGACCACGTGAAAATGATGGAGGGGTGGAGATTGGAAACAAAATTAATAAATTTTTCCAAGTAACGACGAGAGCATGAAGCGGCACCGAAGTAATTATCGATGTACCGGAGAAAGAGTTGTGGAAGGGGGCCGGAGTAGAACTGGAACAAGGAATGTTCCACATACCCCATAAAGAGACAGGCATAGCTGGGGCCCATGCGGGTACCCATAGCCACACCTTTTATTTGGAGGAAGTGAGAGGAGTTGAAGGAGAAATTTTTCAGCGTGAGAACAAGTTCAGCCAGACGGAGGAGAGTAGTGGTGGATGGAAATTGTTCGGGCCTCTGTTCGAGGAAGAAGCTAAGGGCCCTCAGACCATCCTGGTGGGGGATGGAGGTGTAGAGGGATTGGACGTCCATGGTGAAGAGGAAGCGGTTGGGGCCAGGGAACTGGAAATTGTTGATGTGACGTAAGGTGTCAGAGGAATCATGGATGTAGGTGGGAAGGGACTGGACAAGGGGAGAGAGAAGGGAGTCAAGATAACGAGAAATGAGTTCTGTGGGGCAGGAGCAAGCTGACACGATCGGTCTACCGGGGCAGTTCTGTTTGTGGATTTTGGGTAGGAGATAGAAGCGGGCCGTCCGAGGTTGGGCGACTATCAGGTTGGAAGCTGTGGGAGGAAGATCCCCAGAGGAGATGAGGTCAGTGACAGTCCTGGAAGCAATGGCTTGATGTTCAGTGGTGGGGTCATGGTCCAGGGAGAGGTAGGAGGAAGTGTCTGCGAGTTGACGCTCAGCCTCCGCGAGGTAGAAGTCAGTGAGCCAGACAACAACAGCACCACCCTTGTCAGCAGATTTGATGACAATGTCAGGGTTGGACCTGAGAGAATGGAGTGCAGTAAGTTCAGAGAGAGACAGGTTAGAATGGGTGAGAGGAGCAGAGAAATTGAGACGACTAATGTCGCGCCGACAGTTCTCAATGAACAGATCGAGAGAAGGTAAGAATCCAGAGGGAGGGGTCCAGGTGGAGGGAGAATATTGGAGATGGGTAAAAGGATCCGTTGAACTGGGAGAGGACTCCTGCCCAAAGAAGTGAGCCCAGAGACGAAGACGGCGGAAGAAGAGTTCAGTATCATGCCAAGCCCGAAATTCATTGAGGTGAGGACGTAAGGGTATGAAACTAAGTCCTTTGCTGAGCACTGAACGTTCAGCATCGGAGAGGGGAAGGTCAGGGGGTATAGTGAATACACGGCTGGGGCTGGGATTGGAAGATGGGGTGGGGACGGAGGGACGGGCAGGGGTGGAGGGTCCTAGATGGGTGTTGGTGTCGATGAGTTGTTGTAGCTTGCGTTCCTTAGCACTTGAGAGAAAGAGAAAAAGTTTCTTGTTGAGGCGTCGGATGAGCCGAAGGATAAAATGAAACTGGGGGCACGCGCAGCTTTGAAAAAGGGTACGGCGGTGCTGCTGGAGGGAGAGGTATCTCCGGGACATAAAACGTTTCTCGGACTGCTGTTCCCGTCACATTCTGAAATCCACACTCAGTGCCATGCGCCGGCATATGAACACACTCGACCTCTCCCTCCAGCAGCACCTGACCTTCCCCTCTCCGATGCTGAACGTTCAGTGCTCAGCAAAGGACTTAGTTTCATACCCTTATGCCCTCACCTCAATGAATTTCGGGCTCGGCATGATGCTGAACTCTTCTTCCGCTGTCTTCGTCTCCGGGCTCACTTCTTTGGGCAGGAGTCCTCTCCCAGTTCAACGGATCCTTTTACCCATTTCCAATATTCTCCCTCCACCTGGACCCCTCCCTCTGGATTCTTACCTTCTCTCGATCTTTTCATTGAGAACTGTCGGCGCGACATTAGTCGTCTCAATTTCTCTGTTCCTCTCACCCATTCTAACCTGTCTCTCTCTAAACTTACTGCACTCCATTCTCTCAGGTCCAACCCTGACATTGTCATCAAACCCGCTGACAAGGGTGGTGCTGTTGTTGTCTGGCGCACTGACTTCTACCTCGCGGAGGCTGAGCGTCAACTCGCAGACACTTCCTCCTACCTCTCCCTGGACCATGACCCCACCACTGAACATCAAGCCATTGCTTCCAGGACTGTCACTGACCTCATCTCCTCTGGGGATCTCCCTCCCACAGCTTCCAACCTGATAGTCGCCCAACCTTGGACGGCCCGCTTCTATCTCCTACCCAAAATCCACAAACAGAACTGCCCCGGTAGACCGATCGTGTCAGCTTGCTCCTGCCCCACAGAACTCATTTCTCGTTATCTTGACTCCCTTCTCTCTCCCCTTGTCCAGTCCCTTCCCACCTACATCCGTGATTCCTCTGACACCTTACGTCACATCAACAATTTCCAGTTCCCTGGCCCCAACCGCTTCCTCTTCACCATGGACGTCCAATCCCTCTACACCTCCATCCCCCACCAGGATGGTCTGAGGGCCCTTAGCTTCTTCCTCGAACAGAGGCCCGAACAATCCCCATCCACCACTACTCTCCTCCGTCTGGCTGAACTTGTTCTCACGCTGAACAATTTCTCCTTCAACTCCTCTCACTTCCTCCAAATAAAAGGTGTGGCTATGGGTACCCGCATGGGCCCCAGCTATGCCTGTCTCTTTATGGGGTATGTGGAACATTCCTTGTTCCAGTCCTACTCCGGCCCCCTTCCACAAATCTTTCTCCGGTACATCGATGATTACTTCAGTGCCGCTTCATGCTCTCGTCAGGACTTGGAAAAATTTATTAATTTTGCTTCCAATCTCCACCCCTCCATCATTTTTACGTGGTCCATCTCTGACACTTCCCTTCCCTTCCTTGACCTCTCTGTCTCAATCTCTGGTGATAGACTGTCCACCAATATCCATTACAAACCCACCGACTCCAACAGCTATCTCGACTATAGCTCCTCACACCCCGCTTCCTGTAAGGACTCCATCCCATCCTCTCAGTTCCTTCGCCTCCGTCGCATCTGTTCCGATGATGCTACCTTCAAAAACAGTTCCTCTGACATGTCCTCCTTCTTCCTTAACTGAGGTTTTCCACCCACGGTCGTTGACAGGGCCCTCAACTGTGTCCGGCCCATCTCCCGCGCATCCGCCCTCACTCCTTCTCCTCCCTCCCAGAAACATGATAGGGTCCCCCTTGTCCTCACTTATCACCCCACCAGCCTCCGCATTCAAAGGATCATCCTCCGCCATTTCCGCCAACTCCAGCATGATGCCACCACCAAACACACCTTCTCTTCACCCCCCTTATCGGCATTCCGTAGGGATCGCTCCCTCCGGGACACCCTGGTCCACTCCTCCATCACCCCCTACTCCTCAACCCCCTCCTATGGCACCACCCCATGCCCACGCAAAAGATGCAACACCTGCCCCTTCACTTCCTCTCTCCTCACCGTCCAAGGACCCAAACACTCCTTTCAAGTGAAGCAGCATTTCACTTGCATTTCCCCCAACTTAGTCTACTGCATTCGTTGCTCCCAATGTGGTCTCCTCTACATTGGAGAGACCAAACGTAAACTGGGCGACTGCTTTGCAGAACACCTGCGGTCTGTCCGCAAGAATGACCCAAACCTCCCTGTCGCTTGCCATTTTAACACTCCACCCTGCTCTCTTGCCCACATGTCTGTCCTTGGCTTGCTGCATTGTTCCAGTGAAGCCCAACGCAAACTGGAGGAACAACAACTCATCTTCCGACTAGGCACTTTACAGCCATCCGGACTGAATATTGAATTCAACAACTTTAGGTCGTGAGCTCCCTCCCCCATCCCCACCCCCTTTCTGTTTCCCCCTTCCTTTTTTTTCCAATAAATTATAAAGATTTTCCTTTTCCCACCTATTTCCATTATATGAAAAAAAACCCCACTAGAGTGTCCTACCATCCATTCTTAATTAGCACATTCGTTTAGATAATATCACCAACTTTAACTTTAACACCTATGTGTTCTATTGTACTATTGTCGTTGACATCTTTTGATGATCTGCTTCTATCATTGCTTGTTTGTCCCTACAACCACACCCCCCCCCCCACAACCTCTCTGTCTCTCTATCTCTCCGCCCCCCACACACACACCTTAAACCAGCTTATATTTCAACTCTTTCTTGGACTCGAACTCAAGTTCTGTCGAAGGGTCATGAGGACTCGAAACGTCAACTCTTTTCTTCTCCGCCGATGCTGCCAGACCTGCTGAGTTTTTCCTCCCAAACCCATGACCTTTACCACCTAGGCGAACGATAACACCAGGATCGTGAGAACACCACTGCCTGCAAGTTCCCCTCCAAGTCACACACCATCCTGACATGGAACTATATCACCACCTCTTCTTCAGCACTGGGTTAAAATCTTGGAACTCCTGACCTAGTGGCACTGTGGAGCACCTTCACTGCACAGACTGAAGCAGTTCAAGAAGGTGGCTCACTAACACCTTAAGGGTAATTAAGGATGTACAACAAATGCTGCCTACATTTGGTGAAATAATATTTATTAAAATGTCACTTTAAATGTCATTTTAACTTACCAACCACCATGAAAGGACCTCCTGGGGGATCTTTTCATTGTTACTGGTCAATTGTGGCTGAATACTTGAATTAAATCTCTTGTCAAACCAGTGGGAGATGCCTCGATCTGAAATACAGGTCTCACAGCTGCAAGTATGCTTCATACACAAGGGTCCTTCCTTCTCTAGGCTTAGGCTGAAGATATAGTATATGGGAAACACAAAACAACAGATGGCAAGGAAAGACTTCATCCTTCTGTAAAGTTTCTTTCTGAAATTGCAGACCATGTTGAAGTCGGTGGAAAATCATTCAGCTCCTGGTGGATAGTGTTAAAATCCCGCTCAACACTGAGAGATCTTCACAAACTATGATCTCCAATAGCCTGTTTCATCCTTCAACAACATTCTGAGCTGAAAGTTTTTAAAGTATAAGAGAATAATTTAGTCCCATATGATGACTAACAAAAGCTGATTATTTAGCTCTCAGTCACATGGGAACACCACCACCTGCAAGTTCTCCTCCAAGCCACTCACCATCCTCATTTGAACTCTCTCACTGCCGTTCGTTCACTGTCGCTAGGACAAAATCCTGGAACTCCCTTCCTAACAGCACGTGGATGTACCTACACCACATGGACTGCAGCGGTTCAAGAAGGCAGCTCACCATCACCTTCTCAAGGGCAGTTAGGGATGGGCAATAAATGCTGGCCTAGCCGGCGACATCCACATCCTGTGAAAGAACGACAAAAACTCTACCCCTCCTCCCTATACAATAGGGACTCCTGTAACTTACCGTGAACCATGTTAAGGAGGGCGTCATTATTATTAACCAAAAACAGTGCTGCTTTTTTAATATAAAACACAAAGAAGTCAAGATGTCTAAAAACAGCTTTCAGCCTCGAGGCCCAGCTTTGTGCTCTCTCTCTCTTTTTCAGGGGAAGGATGATGTAGTTATTCCTCCTGGTGCAGACAGCCTGGGTGACCTCCCTTATACAGTCACTGTTATCCTCCACTGCAGCCTGGAAGGTGCCTTTTGCCCTTGTTAAGGGTGATGGGGACCTTGACAACAGCCAAGGGAAGTGCTGCTCACATCCTGGTGGGAGGTTTGTGCTGTGACTGCAGCAGGTGATCTAACTGGAAGATGCCCTCCTTAGTGAAGCAGAGCTCCTGAGGCATGCCCCGGAGTGAGGTTCAGACGGACAAAGTCCCCTGGGGGCTCACTGTGGCATGGTCTGCCACGCAGAGCCCTCCTCCTACCTCTGCCAGCTGCTCCTGGTTTCTCCTGGTTTCTTTGCTGCTTCCCCTCGTGCTCCAGCCCCAAAGGCAGCTCCTACCACACAACTCATGACTGCTGTAAAACTGTTCTGAAAGCTGACAAAAGCAGTCCGGCTCCAGCAAAATCGAGTTAGCAGAAGTTAAAGGTCAAAGGAAACAGGAAATAAACCAAAACCATCTGGATGGTAACCAGACAGGAAACTGAAACAACAAGCCAGCTAGGTCACTGCCTTCCTGCTCGAGATAAGTGGGCTGTACCATGCAATTAGGAGCAGGAGTAGGCCACTCAGCCCCTCAAGCCTGCTCTGCCGTTCAATAAGATCATGGTTGATCTGATTGTAGCCCCAAATCTACATTCCTGCCTACCCACAATAACCTTTCACCCCTTGCTTATTAAGAATCTATTTAGCTCTGCCTTAAAGATATTCAAAGACTCTGCTTCCACTGAAGAATTCCAATAGCTTACTACCCTCAGAGAAAAAAATTCTCCTCATCTGTCTTAAATGGGCGACCCCTTATTTTTAAACAATGAAACCTAGTTCTAGATTCTCCCATGAGAGGAAACATCCTCTCCACACTCACCCTGTCAAGACCCTTCAGGATCTTAAAGGTTTTGATCAAGTCACCTCTTACTCTTCTAATCTCCAGTGGATACAAGCCTAACCTGTCCAACCTTTCCTCATAAGACAACCCACCCATTCTATGTATTAGTCCCGTAAACTTTCTCTGAACTGCTTCCAATGCATTTACATCCTTCCTTAAATAAGGTACACAGTCCTCGGCCCAATCATCTTCAGCTGTTTCATCCATGACCTTCCTTCCATCATAAGGTCAGAAGTGGGGATGTTCACTGATGATTGCACAAAGTTCAGCACAATTCACAACTCCTCAGATACTGAATCAGTCCATGTCCAAAAGCTGCAAGACCTGAACAATATCCAGGCTTGGGCTGACAAGTGGCAAGTAACATTCACACCACACAAGTGCCAGGCAATGACCATCTCCAACAAGAGAGAATCCAATCATCGCCCCTTGATATTCAATGGCATTACCATCACTGAATCCCCCACTGTCAACATCCTGGGGGCTACCATTGACCAGAAACTGAACCATATAAATACTGTGGCTAGGTGAAGCTTGACACCATCCAGGACAAAGCAGCCGCTTGACTGACATCACGTCCACAAACATTCACTCCCTCCATCACTGACACACAGTAGCGGCAGTGTGTACCATATACAAGATGCACTGCAGGAATTCACCAAGGCTCCTTCAACAGCACCTTCCAAACACACAGCCACTACCATCTAGAAGGACAAGGGCAGCAGCTAGATGGGAACACCACCACCTGTAAGTTCCCCTCCAAGTCACTCACCATCCTGACTTTGAAATATATCACCATTCCTTCACTGTCACTGGGTCAAATTCCTGGAACTCCCTCCCTAACAGCACTGTGGGTGTACCTACACCACATGGACTGCAGCGGTTCAAGAAGGCAGCTCACCACCACCTTCTCAAGGGCAATTAGGGATGGGCAATAAATACTGGCCCAGCCAATGAAGCCCACATCCCATGAATGAATAGAAAAATTCCAGATGTGGTCTCACCAACGCCCTGTATAACGGAGGCATAATCTCCCTACTTTTGTATTCAATTCCCTGCATAATTAACAATGACATTCGATTAGCTTTCCTAATTACCTGCTGTACCTGCATACTAACCTTTTGTAAGTCAAGCACGAGGACACCCAGATCCCTCTGCATCTCAGAGCTCTGCAATCTCTCACCATTTAGATAATTTGCTTCTTTTTTATTCTTCTTGCCAAAATGGACAATTTCACATTTTCCCACATTATACTCTGTTTGCCAGACCTTTGCCCACTCACTTAACCTATCTCTATCCCATTGTATCCTCATGTCCTCTTCACAACTTACTTTCCTACCTATCTTTGTGTCATCAGCAAATTTATCCACCATACCTTCGACCCCTTCATTCAAGTCATTTACATAAATTGTAAAAAGTTGAAGCCCCAGCACTGATCCCTGTGGCACACCACTCGTTACAGCCTGCCAACTAAAAAAAGACCCATTTATGCCTACTCTCTGCTTCATGTTAGCCAGACATCTATCTTTCTATCCATGCCAATATGTTACCCCCTACAACATGACCTTTTATTTTCCACAAAAACTATTGCGCAACCACTATTCCTGCAACCACTATTACACTAAGTAGAAAACGAGTTGCACCTGGAGAGTCTTGACAATTTCCCAGATCCACAACAACAGCACAGTAACAGGCCATTCAGCCCATCTGCTCCATGCTGGTGTTTCTGCTCCACATGAATCTCCTCCTACTTTACCTCATCTCACTCTATCAACATATCCTTCTATTCCTTTCTCCCTCATGTGTTGATCTAGCTTCACCTTAAAGGTTTCTGTGCATTTATTCATCTATTCATTTCAACCCTCCCTGAGGTAGTGAGTTCCATATTCTCACCACTCTCTGAGTAAAGAAGTTTCTCCTGAATTCCAGATTAGATTTATTACAGACTGTCTTATATTAATGGCCTCTGGTTCAGTCTCACCCACAAGTGGAAACATCTGCTCTATGTCTACCCTTTTCTAACCTTGAAGACCTCTATCAGGTCACCCCTCACTTCCCTTCTGTTGAGAAAACAGCCCCAGCCTGGTCAATCTTTACTGATAGATATAGCCTCTCAAATCAGGTATCATCTTTGTAAATCTTTTTTGCACCTTCGCTAGTGTCTCTATATCCTTTTTTAATAACCAGAACTGTGCACACTGCTCAAAGCATGGTCACGTCAATTTCAATACAAGTTTAACATAGAATTCTAAAGCCAGGAAGCTATTTCAAAAGTTTTACTCACTGATGGGTGCAGAGTTTCCTGGGTCAACAACAACAACTTGCATTTATAGAGTGCCTTCAGCAGAGATAAACATCCCAAAAAGCTATACAGAGGCACAATGTGAAATAATTTATGTTGTTACAAATGGGCGAGTTGCTGTATACATATTTGCAGGCACGTGCTTTAAAACTGATAAATATACATTGTACCCACGGCAGTTTCACTGCAGCTAGAGAAGGTCAGTTTTAACTGTTGGGTGCTGGGAAGTTCAGTCTGTTCTGAAATCGGAATTTCATTACCATGAGGCTGACAAAGTAGAGACCAGTGAGGGCCAGACCACCCAACATCATTAAACGTGGATACACACTGCCTGTCCTGCTCAGTATAAAATTCTCACAGGGCTTGACTAGGTAGCTGCAGGAAGGATGTGTCTCCTGGCCTGGGAGTCTAGAACCAGGGGACACAGCCTCAGAATAAGGGGCAGGTCATATAGGACTGAGATGAGGAGGAATTTCTTCACTCAGAGGGTGGTGAATCTTTGGAATTCTCTACCCCAGAGGGCTGTGGATGCTCAGTCATTGATTATGTTCAAGACAGAGATCGGTAGATTTCTAGATATTAAAGATATCAAAAGAAATGGGGATAGTGCAGGAAATGGAGTTGAGGTAGAAGATCATCCATGATCTAGTTGAACGGTGCAGCAGGCTTGAGGGGCTGAACGGCCTACTCCTGTTTCTATTTCCTATGTTCCCTGCCTGTCTTGCCAAGTGTAACTGGGTATGGAGCAAACACTGCCTGTCTTGCCTGGTGTAGTGTGTATGTTGTGTGTCCCAACAGGCAGAACTGGACTTAAACTTCACACTGCCTGTTTCCGCCCAGCAACCTGTCAACTTGTTTTAATGAACCCTGGTTTGTACTGTATATGTAAAGGACCCACAACCTAAATCAGGTGCGCACCATATGTGACTGTGACAAAGGTAAACTTTCTCTCCTCAACCTGTTTGCAGTCTTAACACAGTTGACCACACCATCCTCCTCCAACGCCTCTCCACCGTTGTCCATCTGGGTGGAACTGCTCTCACCTGGTTCCATTCTTATCCATCTAATTGTAGCCAAAGGATCAGTTGCAATGGCTTCTCTTCCTACTCCTACACTGTTACCACTGGTGTCCCCCCAAGCATTGATCTTTGCTCCTCTCCTATTTCTCCTCTACTGCCCTTAACAGCATCATTTGAAGACACAGTGTTAGTTTTCACGTGTACACTGATGACAGCCAGCTCTACCTCACCAGCACCTCTCTTGACTCCTCCACTGTTGCTAAGTTTCAGACTGTTTGTGCAACATCCAGTCCTGGATGAGCTGAAATTTCTTCCAATTAAATATTGGAAGACGGAAGTCAATGTTTCAGCCCATGTCCAAACTCTGTTCCCTAGCTATTCTCCCTGGCAACAGGTTGAGATTAAGCCAGTCTCTGTTTGCAACTTTTGTGTAACATTTAATCCTGAGTTGAACTTCCAACTTCGTATTCACACCATCACAAAGGTCGCCTATTTCCACTTCCATGACATCGCCCAACTTCACCCCCTCTCAGTTCACCTGCTGCTGAAACCCTTATCCAGGCCTTTGTTACGTTCAGACTCAACTATTCTAATTCACTCCTGGCTGCTCTCCCACATTCTACCCTCTCTAAACTTCAGGTCATCCAAAACTCTGCTGCCTTATCGTCATTCACACCGAGGGTAGAATCTTCCGGTTCATTTTAAAATCTCTTAATAGTTAATATTTTTAAATTTCCAAAGCAAAAGATGAATATGAGCTTTACATTTTCTACATAAGCAGGTTTATAAAGCTGTTGGCTATTTCTGTTTGAAATATTCACTTTACATGGAGCATCATTACATTCGTAAGCTATTTAAAAATTCTTTTACAGGGTTTGGGCATCGCTGCCAAGGCCCATTTGTTGCCCATCCTTGAATTCCTTTGAGAAGTTGGATGATGTTGGAACTTGTAGAACTTATGAGGAGAAACTTAGAGCTGAATCTATAATCTTTAGAAACACGGATGAGAGGGGGTATGGTTCAGGTTCCAAGATGTCGGTACAGACAACACTCTTTCTGTGAGTGCATGAGGACATGAATATAAAAAACTTGAAACGAGAAAGCTTAGAATAATTCTCAGGTTTCTATCGCTTTGTTGCTGCATTTACCTCAGTTTGATGTACATTAAATCTATCTTACCTCCAGAATATTATTGAAATGATTGAATTGATAAAGTGTCATTTCACATTCTTTTTAAATAACATCAAATAAATAATAATGAAATGTTAACAATACTTGCAAACATTATCTTCATGCCAAGATTAACTTAGTGCCTCAGACAGAGGAAGAATCCCAGAAAATTCACCTTGTTGAGTAAAACAGTTTCTCCTCTTGTCTTTACTGGTGAAGATTCACTACTGACACGGAAATCTATCAGTGTTCAAGGGGAAAAGATTATGAATATTTTGCCAGGTACTGACAGAAATAGTAAATAACATGAGATTGATCTCCCAAATGGCCTTTTGTAATTAGGGCAATATGCAAACTATTGCAAAATAGAGAGCAGGTTTATTATTAACCATTTGAATCGAGTTCCAGCTTGTTCCACGTGTATATGAAGAAGGTGGGTTGGAGGTGTAAAGCCTCAGATGAAATTAAAAATAACAAAGAGTTGTAAGGTAATAAGTCAAAGGATATTGAGGGTAGTTTAAGATAAGGTAAAGGAGAAAAGTAGTTGTAAACAAACCAGCTTTAAGAATGGGGGATATGAGGGAGAGAGCGCAGCAGTTTGCAGACATGGAAAGGCAACAAGTTACTCTGGGTGTAGATAAGACTTAATGGACTGGTTGTAAAACAGACTCAAGCGTGGGAGGTTGAAAAACTTTGTACGATTAATGAACTTCGATAAGAAATATTAATTGGCTATATTTATTGTCAATAAAGGTCACAGAATCTTTACAGTGCAGAAGGAGGCCATTTGGCCCATCAAGTCTGCACTGCAACTCTGAAAGAGCATTCCACCTAGTCCCACTCCCTTGCCTTATCCTCATAACCTTGCACATTATTTCTTTTCAATTCCATTTTGAATACCTTGATCGAACCTGCCTCCACCATCCTTTCAAGAAGTTCATTCCAGACTCCAACCACCCTCTGGGTGAAAAACTTTTTCGTCACATCATGACTGCTCTTTTTGCCAATTATTTTGAATCTGTGCCCTCTAGGTCTTGATGCTGTCTTGAGTAGGAACAGTTTGTCACTACTTACCCTGCCCATACCCTCAGGAGCTTGAATACCTCTATCAAGTCACCTCTCAGCCTTCTTTTCTCCAAGGAAAACAGTCCCAAACTCTCCAATCTATCCTCATAGCTACAGTTCTTTATCCCTGGAATCATTCTTGTGAATTTCCTCTGTACTCTCTCCAAAGCTTTCTCATCCTTCCTCAAGTATGGTGCCCAGAACTGGATGCAGTACTCCAGATGAGGCCTAACTAGTGTCTTATACAAGTTCAACATGAACTCCTTACTCTTGTATTCAATGCCCCTATTAATAAAACCTAAGATACTATATGCTTTATTAACTACTCTCTCAACATGCCCTGCCATTTTCAATGACCTATGTACAAGTACACCGAGGTCCCTCTGACCCTGCACCTTCTTTCAAGTCTCTCCCTTTATTTTATACTGTCTCACCATATCTTTTCTGCCAAAATGAATTACCTCACACTTCTCTGCATTGAACTTCATCTGCCACTTGTCTGCCCAATCCACCAACATGTCTATGTTCTTTTGAAGTTCAAGACTATCCCCATCACAGTTGACAAAAATTGGTCAAAGGTCAATAAAAGAAAAAGGAAATGTATTGTCCCTCTCTCTGTCCTAAGACATATTAAAACATAAATTGATCATATAGGTTGCCAACTAACTTTACGTCATAGAACTAAGAGTTTTAGTCAATCAGGAAGAAATGAAATGCTCAATGCTGGGTCAGAAACACAACAGCCATTTTATTTATTTATTAATGATTAGTTAATGGAAAAGAAAACTTTGTATCCAAATTTGCTGATGGCACAATGAGCCAGACTTTAAAGAATGTAGATGGAAGCTTTATATTCCACAGAGATATTAATAGATTAAGTGAATCGGGAAAACTGGACCTCAAAAAGATAAAACAGGGAACTGTCTAAATGGTGAAAAGCTAGAATCTTTGAAGTCCAGGTACAGAGATCATTAAAATGTCCTGATCAGGTACAAAGAATAATCAGAAAGATTAATAGAATGCTGGTCTTTATATCTGGAGGAAAAGAATACAGGGGGGTAGAAATTACACTAAAGCTCTACAAAGCCTTGGTTAGACCTGGGGTAACTGTGAGCAGCTCTGGGTCACACGTCTTAGGAAGGATATGTTGACTTGGAGGGAGTGCAACATAGGCTTACCAGAATGATACAAAGACTCAAAGGGTAAAATTATGAGGAGAGAAACCATTTCCATGGTCAGGGTGTCCAGTACAAGGGGATAGAGTATAAACATTGGAGCCAGACCTTTCAGAGGTAAATTTAGAAACACTTCTTCACAAAAAGGGTGGCAGAAGTTTGGAACTCTCTTCCACAACATGCATTTGAAGCTAGATCAACTGTAAATATTAAATCTGAAATTGACAGATTTTTGTAACCAGAAGTATTAAAGGGATCTGGGGCAAAGGCAGGTTTATGGAGTTAGGTCATTGAGATCAGCCATGGAAGAATAGCGCCAAGGGGCTGAATGTCTTCTTCCTATTCCTATATTTCGAGTGTACAGGAGGGGAGAGGAGGGGAGAGAAGGGGAGAGGGAAGGGGTGAATTGAAAGAGGGGAGGAGGTTGGTTTTATTGTGGAGTGAGAATAAGGATGGGCAAATCACACCATTCCCTCCTGGCTCTACAATAAGAGGGGAGGTGGTGGCAGAGTGGTATTGTAATTGGACTAGTATCCCAGGGAAATGCTCTGGGGATCTGGGTTTGAATCCCACCACAGCAGATGATGAAATTTGAATTCAATAAAAATCTGGAATTAAATGTCTATGGTAACCATGGAACCATTGTTGTAAAAACCCACCTGGTTCACTAATGCCCTTTAGGGAAGGAAATTTACCATCCTTACCTGGTCTGACCTAAATGTGACTCCAGACCCACAGCAATGTGGCTGACTCTTAAATGCCCTCTGGACAAGGGCAATAAATGCTGGCTTGTGAACAAAAAAAAAGGTAACAAAATGTGAAACTTACCCTTTGGCTGGACAATCTGTGTTGAAGGAGCTTCCAGTTTGGTGCCTGTGCCTGAAGAAAGGGAAACAGAGCTAACTGAACCCACTGGCAATTCAGATTGGCACAGGGGCATTGGAGTCTCCAGCTTTGAGTTAGCACTCACACTGCCCTGTACCTGAGGTAATGACTGCACAGCAGCAGAAAGACCAGCATTTACCTTACAGACTGAATCAGACTCAGCTGCACAGTCCAAAAAATGTCAAATATGTTTATTGAGTTAATCCTTATAGCATTCAAAAGGAATTTAAAAAAATAACTACACAAGTTATAACTTGGCAAGTCTGGACTTTTTCTGTATGTGTGGGCTACATTTCTTACATAAGACTATGCAATATAACAGTCAATACTGCAGCTGGGAAAATGTCAGGCGTACCTGTTTATTGGTAGATTGTGCCAATGTGTTTAGAAGCTTGGATAATCTTGCATCAGATTGTATTGATCCACCCAGCTTTTCCTGGATCCCAGGATTTTGGATTCTGACTGATGTGGGGGAGTTCCAGATTCACACTGACAGGCTGCATTATTTTAGAGGAAGTGAGCCTGCGATATGATCCTTGAACTGCAAGGGTTGTGGTTTGTCTGCTTCTGAAATCAAATCAATCTTAACAAAATCCTACTTGTTTACTGAAGGCTATGTGCCATGCACCAGCATTTCCAAATAAATGGCCTTTCAAGGTTTCACTCTGAAACTTAGGTCAAGTGCTATCAGTGGCACTGCTATCAGTGGCACCTACAGCAAATTTAAAGTTGTACACTCTCCTTCTAGATGGCATCCCAAGTATTCTCACCAAGTCCTTATGCTCACCTCAAAAATGTTTGAACTTGAATAAAGGGAAGGAGAAGTTAGTTTGGTTTTACACACTTTGGCCCTGGGATTGTGTCACTGTGCTTGACGTGAAACCCTGGTCCTGACCCCAGGTGAAGCAGCGTGGGCCCATGTATATGGGGCCTGCAACACCACAAGTAACCTGGATGGGGAGGTCAGCTGGAAACTCCTGCAGATATGGAAGTTAGACACCAACTGGGCCCTGATTCCAGATCTGGGGAACAGAGGATGCAACTTCTGTCTTTTTCACATTTCACAGGAGTTTATATTATTGGAGGTGGGAGTGGGAGTGTGGGTGGGGGGGGGTGTGGGGGGGGGTGAGAGTGGCAGGACAGGAGATTACAGAATCACTACAGCACAGAAGAAGGCTATTCAGCCCATCATGTCTGTGCTGGCTCTCTATAGGAGCCCAGTGCCATTTACCTAGCATTACTCCCCTGCCTTCTCACCATAGCCCTGCACATTCTTCCCTTTCAGATAATTATCCGATTCCCTTTTGAAAGCCTCAATTGAATCTACCTCCACCCCACTCTCAGGCAGTACATTCCAGATTCTAACCACTTGCTGTGTGAAAAAGTTGCTCCTCATATCTCCATTGCTTCTTTTGCCAATCACCTTAAATCTGTGCCCTCTAGTTCTCGATCCTTCAGCTAATGGGAACAATTTCTCCCTTGGCCTACTCTGCCCAGAGCCCTCATGATTTTGAACACCTCTATCAAATCTCCTCTCAACCATCTTTTTTCCAAGAAAAACTGTCTCAGTTTTTCTAATCTATCTTCATAACTGAAGTTCCTCATCCCTGGAACCATTCTCATGAATCTTTTCTGCACTCTTTCTAATGCCTTCATATCTTTCCTAAAGTGTGGTGCCCAGAACTGGACTCCAGTTGAGGCTGAACTAGTGCCTTATACAAGTTCAACATGACTTCCTTGTCTTTGTATTCTATGCTCCTATTAATAAATCCCAGGATACTATACACTTTATTAATTGCTGTCTCAACCTGTCCTGCCACCTTCAATGACATATGCACATATACACCCAGGTCCCTCTGCTCCTGCACCCACCTTAGAATTGTACCCTTTAGTTTATATTGTCTCTTCCTACAAAAATAAATCAATTCACACTTCTCCACATTAAATTTCATCTGTCATTTATCCACCCATTCCACCAACTTGTCTATTTCCTTTTGAAATTGTGCACTATTGTTCTCACAGTTCACAATGCTTCCAAGTTTAATTTCATTCACAAATTTTGAAATTATGCCCTGTACACCAAGCTCTAGATCATTAATATATATCAGGAAGAGCAAGGGTCCCAATAGCGGCCCCTGGGGAACTCCACTACAAACCTTCCTCCAGCCTGAAAAAAATCCATTAACCATTACTCTCTGCTTCCTGTCACTCAGCCAATTTCGTTTCCATGTTGCTACTTATCCTTTTATTCCATGAGCTATAACTTTGCTAACCAAGTCTGTTGTGTGGCACTGAATCAGTTGCCTTTTGGAAGTCCATGTACACCACATCAACAGCATTATCTTCATCAACCCTCTCTGGTACCTCATCAAAAAACTCCAGCAAGTTAGTTAAACATGATTTGCCCTTTACTAATGCATGCTGGCTTTCCTTAATTAACCCGCATTTACCCTAGTGACCATTAATTTTGTCCTGAATCATCATTTCTAGAATTTTGTATACCTGGATCTACAAAAGGCATTCAATAAGGTGCTATACAAAAGGTTAATAGGCAAGGTAAGGGCTCTTGGAGTTAAGGGTGGTACTTTGGCATGAATAGAGGATTGGTTAACAGATAGAAAACAAAAAGTGGGCATAAATGGGACTTTTTCCAAGTTGACAGGCAGTGAATAGTGGAGTGTCGCAAGGATCAGTGCTGAGGCCTTAGCTATTTACAATCTATATTAATGACATAGATAAAGGGACAGAGAGTAATGTATCTAAGTTTGCTGATGATACCAAGCTAGGTGGGAAGGTAAGCTGTGGGGAGGACACAGAGAGGCTGCAAAGAGATATAGACAGGTTAGGTGTGTGGGAAACAAGATGACAGAAGGAATATAATGTGGGGAAGTGTGAGGTTATTCAGTTTGATCTTAAGAATAAAAAGCAGAATATTTTTTAAAAGGTGAGAAACTTGTAAGTGCGGATGTTCAAAGAGACTTGGGTGTACTTGTACAAAGAACACAGAAAGTTAGCATGCAGGTGCAGCAACCAATAAGGGAGCAAATGGTATGTTGGCTTTTATTGCAGAGGGATTGGAGCACAGGAGTAAAGAAGTCTTGCTACAATTGTACAGGGTTTTGGTGAGACCACATCTGGAATACTGTGTGCAGTTTTGGTCTCCAATTCAAGGAAGGATATACTTGCACTGGAGGTGGTACAGCGAAGGTTCACTAAATTGGTCCCTGAGATGAGGGGGTTGGTCCTATGATGAGAGACTAAGTAAGTTAGGTTTATATTCTCTGGAGTTTAGAAGAATGAGAGGCAATCTCACTGAACCATACAAAATTCTGAAGGGGTTTGACAGGGTGGACGCTGAGAGATTGTTTACACTGGTCGGGGAATATAAATCACGGGGGCACAGTCTCAGGATAAGGGGCCGATCATTTAGGACTGAGATGAGGAGAAATTACTTCACACAGAGGGTTGTGAATCTTTGGGATTCTCTATCCCAGGGGGCTGTGGATGCCTCATCGTTGAATACATTTAAGACTGGGATAGACAGATTTTTACTCTCTCAGGGAATGAAGGGATATGGGGAGCAAGCAGAAAATGGAGTTGAAGCCCAAGATCAGCCATGATTGTATTTTTTCTAATTCATTCAAGGGATGTGGGCTTCACTGGCTAGACCAGCATTTATTGCCCAATCCTAGTTGCCCTTGAGAAGGTGGTGGTGAGCTGCCTTCTTGAGCCGCTGCAGTCCATGTGGTGTAGGTACACCCACAGTGCTGTTAGGGAAGGAGTTGCAGGATTTTGATCCAGCGACAGTAAAGGAATGGTGATATATTTCCAAGTCAGGATGGTAAGTGGCTTGGAGAGGATCTTGCAGGTGGTGGTTTTCCCATCTATCTGCTGCCCTTGTCCTTCTAGATGTTAGCAATTGTGGGTTTGGAAGGTGCTGTCTAAGCAGTCTTGGTGAGTTTCTTCCTATGGTCAATGCCTTCACAATTTCCACTCTCACTTCCCTCAGTATCCTTGGATGCATCTTGAAGATGGTACACACTGCTGCTACTGTACATCGGTGGTGGAGGGAGTGAATGTTTGTGGATGTGGTGCCAATCAAAGCGGCTGCTTTGTCCTGGATGGTGTTGAGCTTCTTGAGTGTTGTGGGAGCTGCGCTCATCCAGGCAAGTGGGGAGTATTCCATCACGCTCCTGACTTGTGCCTTGTAGATGGTGGACAGGCTTTGGGGAGTCAGGAGGTGAGTTACTCACTGCAAGATTCCTAGCTTCTGACCTGCTCTTGTAGCCAGAGTATTTATAAGGTTAGTCCAGTTCAGTTTCTGGTCAATGGTAACCCCCAGGATGTGGAGGATTCAGTGATGGTAACATCATTAAATGTCAAGGGGCGATGGTTGGATTCTCTCTTGTTGGAGATGGTCATTGCCTGGCAATGTGTGGTGGAGCAGGCTTGATAGGCCATGTGGTTTACTCCTGCTCCTATTTCTTATGTTCTAGAAGCTTCCCCTCCACAGAGGTTAAACTGACTGGCCTGTAATTGCTGGGTTTATATTTACACCCGTTTTTGAAGAAGGCATTTGCAATAAAAACAGAAAATGCTGGAAAAACCAGCAGGTCTGTGGAGAGACAAAAAGTGTTAATGTTTTAAGTCCTTCAGGCCCAGAAGAAGAAGGAATCATTTTGGACTCAAAACACTAACTCTTTCTCTCTCCACAGATGTTGCCAAACCTGCTGAGTTTTTTCAGAATTTATTGCATTTTTTTCAGATTTTCAGCATCAACAGCATTTTGCTTTTATTTTAATGTAACATTTACAATCCTCCAGTCCTCTGGCACCACCCCGAGTCTAAGGCAGACTGGAAAATTATGGCCAGTGCCTCCGCAATTTCCACTCTCACTTCCCACAATATTCTTGGATGCATCTTATCTGGTCCTGATGCCTTATTAACTTTACGCACAGACAGCCTATTCAATATCTCCTCCTTATCAATTTTAAACCCTTCTAGTGTCTGAATTTCCTCCTCTTTCACAATGACCTGCTCAGCATCTTCTTCCTTGGTAAAGGCAGATGCAATGTATTCATTTAACACCTCAGCAATGCCCCCTGCTTCCATGCGTAAGTCCCCTGTTTTGGTCCCTAATCAGCCCTACTCCTCCTTTTACTACTTATATGTCTGTAGATAGTGGGGTGGTAAGTCCGAATGCTCTGAGCAGCGTGAGTGTGTGGCAGGCTTTATGGGCCAGTTGGTCTTTTCCTACCTATGTTTGTATATAACTTGCTGGTAAAGCTGGTGAAACGAGAAGATGTAAAAGCAAACTGCTGCCTAAAGCAACGCAGGATTACTGCAGGGAGCAGGAAACCTCCAGGGGAAGGGTAGCAGTCACTTGTATACAAAAAAGGCTTGTAGATAATTACATGAATGAGAAAGGAATAGAAGAATATTCCTGTAAGGACTCCATCCCATTCTCTCAGTTCCTTCGCCTCCGTCGCATCTGTTCCGATGATGCTACCTTCAAAAACAGTTCCTCTGACATGTCCTCCTTCTTCCTTAACTGAGGTTTTCCACCCACGGTCGTTGACAGGGCCCTCAACTGTGTCCGGCCCATCTCCCGTGCATCCGCCCTCACGCCTTCTCCTCCCTCCCAGAAACATGATAGGGTCCCCCTTGTCCTCACTTATCACCCCACCAGTCTCCGCATTCAAAGGATCATCCTCCGCCATTTCCGCCAACTCCAGCATGATGCCACCACCAAACACATCTTCCCTTCACCCCCACTGTCGGCATTCCGTAGGGATCGCTCCCTCCGGGACACCCTGGTCCACTCCTCCATCACCCCCTACTCCTCAACCCCCTCCTATGGCACCACCCACCCCATGCCCACGCAAAAGATGTAACACCTGCCCCTTCACTTCCTCTCTCCTCACCGTCCAAGGGCCCAAACACTCCTTTCAAGTGAAGCAACATTCCACTTGCATTTCCCCCAACTTAGTCTACTGCATTCGTTGCTCCCAATGCGGTCTCCTCTACATTGGAGAGACCAAACATAAACTGGGCGACCGCTTTGCAGAACACCTGCGGTCTGTCCGCAAGAATGACCCAAACCTCCCTGTCGCTTGCCATTTTAACACTCCACCCTGCTCTCTTGCCCACATGTCTGTCCTTGGCTTGCTGCATTGTTCCAGTGAAGCCCAACGCAAACTGGAGGAACAACACCTCATCTTCCGACTAGGCACTTTACAGCCTTCTGGACTGAATATTGAATTCAACAACTTTAGGTCTTGAGCTCCCTCCCCCATCCCCACCCCCTTTCTGTTTCTTCCCCCTTCCTTTTGTTTTTTTCCAATAAATTTTATAGATTTTTCTTTTTCCCACCTATTTCCATTATTTTTAAATATTTTTAAATCTTTTATGCTCCCCCCACCCCCACTAGAGCTATACCTTGAGTGCCCGACCATCCATTCTTAATTAGCACATTCGTTTAGATAATATCACCACCTTCAACACCTCTGTGTTCTTTTGTTCTGTTGTCTGTGACATCTTTTAATGATTTGCTTCTATCACTGCTTGTTTGTCCCTACAACCACACCACCCGCCCTCCACTTCTCTCCCCCCACCCAACCCAGCCCGCCCCCCCACCCCACCCACCCCCCCCACCCCACCCCACACCCCCCCACCCCACACACACACACACACACTCACACCTTAAACCAGCTTATATTTCACCCCTTCCTTGGATTCACCTAGTTCTGTCGAAGGGTCATGAGGACTCGAAACGTCAACTCTTTTCTTCTCCGCCGATGCTGCCAGACCTGCTGAGTTTTTCCAGGTAATTCTGTTTTTGTTGTAGAAGAATATGCTGATTGGGTGAGAAGAAGGAAATAGTGGGATATGGCTTACGCAAAGCATAAAGGCTTGGGCAGTAGAGGAGTGACCGTCTTGGGCAGTAGACGAGTGACTGTCTTGGGCAGTAGAGGAGTGACCGTCTTGGGCAGTAGACGAGTGACTGTCTTGGGCAGTAGAGGAGTGACCGTCTTGGGCAGTAGACGAGTGACTGTCTTGGGCAGTAGAGGAGTGACCACCTGGAGGATCGTTAACCAGCTGATTGCCTCTTAAATGACAGGTGCAGGGTTGTTAGGGCAGAAGGAAAAAGCTAGTCCTTCTGCTCGTGAAGTAGAAGCAGGTTAACAATGCTATTGCCTGAGGTGGCGAAGCTGAAGGACATGCTGCAGGCTGGACAAACCCCAGGCAGGGACAGGAAGGCTGGTCCTATCCATGAGGTTGAGGAGGAAGATATGGAAGAAGATACTGTTACCGATGGAAACTAATGATTCCCTCTGTGCTTGTGTTAAACGTCCCTGGTTCACAATCTCCAGTTCTGAGAGAACATTTCTGAGTTTTATTGAGTATTGAGTACTGAGTGTGTTGATCAGTGGACTCCAGTCTCAACAGGAGCCTGTTCGAGTTTCAGCATCTCGTTCCTGTCTGGCTAGTAATGGGTACAAAGGCACCAGCACCCACTGCCCACATCTGTCATACCCACTGCAGTAAATATTGATTTGTGTTGCATTTATACCCTAACTGAGCAGTAGATTCACTTTAACAACTTGATTATCATGCTCAGATTGTTTGCTTGCCAGAGGGTTTTGATAATAAACATTTTTTTAAAATTTTTTTTAAAACAAGGCTGCATAGCATTTTGGGGTGGTTAGCACTGAACTGAAGCCTTCCCTAACAACAACCAGCTGATTGGAAGTAAACACTATGTTGCGAAGGATTTCGACATCTACTTAAAGTCAAATTACCTTTAACTGTTCACTCCTGCCTGGAGGCTTGAAGACACCTTTTAAAACACATCAGAAAATTTTCTGGGACACATTGTCAAGAATTCACCAACACCTGAGCAACATTTACTCTGGAAATTCTCTGAGGATTTCACCTAAACAGAGTGAGTGCTACTGCACCGTATTGGATACCTCATAGGAGTCACCATGAGAAAGGGAATGGCTTGATCATTGGCATCTTGTTGGAGTTGTCCTTGGTCTGCGGTGGGAATGGGAGGAGATGAGGTCAGGATGAGCAGCACCAGTTGCTGTTGGAGAGGGGGATAGGAGGGTGTGGTGGACTCTTTTCCCTCTGGACCCCCTCCACTAGGATCTCAGGTGCTTCATCAAACAGCCCATGTGTCCGATCATTTAGGCCTTGGGCCATCCTGCTGTTGTTTTTTTTTTAATTAATTCACGGGATGTGAGCTTCGCTGGCTGGGCCAGCATTTATTGCCCATCCCTAGTTGCCCTTGAGAAGGTGGTGCTGAGCTGCCTTATGTCTGCCAGTTGGAGCACTCCACAGTGGAAGTGAACGTGAGGAGCCCACTTATACTGCTCCATGGACATTGCAATTATTCAGCTGAGTGCTAAAGCTGCAGGTTTCCGGAATAACACCTCCAGGCAAATCCCAATCATTGTAATGAGCAATTAGGACCAAAATCACGTGTTAAAACCAGATGTTCAAACAGGTGTGTCTTATCAGCATAGCACTGAACGCCTGTTTTCACCTTTTTACCAAAATAACCCATTTTATCCTTTGGGGTCCTGAGTCCAAATCATTGTTACAAACTGCAAACAGTAGTGGTCCCAACACTGTTCTTTGGGGCACCCCACTCAGCACTCCCCCAACCCACTTCGATATAGTGTCCCTAACAAGTACCATTTTCTACCCATCAGTCATTTGCTATCCATACATTGAGACCTTTGTTAGGATTGCTCTCTGGAAAGGTATGTACAAGATTACAACAGGATTCGACATGTGAGAAATGGGTGTTTTTCTATCAGACACAGAATTCCAGAGATAAAAAGAAAAAACTGCGGATGTTGGAAATCCAAAACAAAAACAGAAACAGAAATACCTGGAAAAACTCAGCAGGTCTGGCAGCATCGGCGGAGATGAGCACAGTTGACATTTCGAGTCCTGATGACCCTTCAACAGAACTAAGTAAAAATAGGAAAGAGGTGAAATATAAGCTGGTTTGGGGCTGGGGGGTGGGGGGGGGGGGGTGGTGGTGGTGGTGGTTGTTGGGACAAGCAAGCAGTGATAGGAGGAGATAACCACAAGCTGTCACAGACAAAAGAACAAAGAGGTGTTGAAGGTGGTGATATTATCGAAAGGAATGTGCTAATTAAGAGTAGAAGACAGGACAGATATGGTACAGATAGCTCTAGTGGGGGTGGGGGAATACTAAAAGGTAGAAATAAACAATGGGTGGAAATACATTTAAAAATAATGGAAATAGGTGGGAAAAGAAAAATATAGAAATGGGAAGGGGGTGGGGATGGAGGAGAGAGTTCATGATCTAAAGTTGTTGAACTCAATATTCAGTCCAGAAGGCTGTAAAGTGCCTAGTCGGAAGATGAGGTGCTGTTCCTCCAGTTTGCATTGAGCTTCACTGGAACAATGCAGCAGGCCAAGGACGGACATATGGGTATGAGAGCAGGGTGGAGTGTTGAAATGGCAAGCGACAGGGAGGTCTGGGTCATGCTTGTGGACAGACTGAAGTTTCTGTTTTTGTACAGAATTCCAGAACAGGGAGGGAGAGATTCAGGGCAGGAAAGCTAGGAAATACTTATTTTTTGTTTGGTTTCTGCCTATGTATTATCATCAGTCCCAAATTTCCACAATCGTGCCCAAGGATCTCTTATTTAGCCAATGTCATTGCAAATGAAGGGAACTTACACCAGGAGCTGAGGCAGGTGGGTTCCTGAGCTGCTGATATTCGGGAAGCACTTGTTCCCCCGAGATCAAAGTCTGCCATTATCTGACACCTCTTAAGCTCCAGTCAAGCACATCACGTTGCCCCTCCAACAACTCATCCTCTCACTCCTCTGTGAGTTCTCAGTCACATTCTCTATTATCCAGCGTGACTTACCTGGGCCAGTGGGGGCAGGTGATGGACTTCATGATGGAATGGGATCATTTCTGCTAGCAATGCCAGAGGCTGAAGGTTCTGTATGATTCTATCTCTCTCTGCAGGAGATGAGAAGAATGAGTTTCCTGCTGTGCATTTTTGCCTTTCTGTGAAACTCATGTAAAGGTCTCCTCAAAGTACAATCCTCAAACAGGGGAGCCGATTTCCGATATGTTAGGGAGGAGTGGTGTTGACAAGGAAGAGTAAAGATTGAGTCATTATGGTTTGGATCTAACAGATAGAAAAGTGCTCGTTTTAGTTGGGTGTATTACAGATCTCCAAATTGTGAGCAAAAATGGCAAAGGAATTCTGCAGCTAGATTAAAGAGATGAACAAGAATCACAAAATTAACGTTCTGGGAGAGTTTAATTACTTATGTATCGGTTGGGATAGAGAGGGTGTTAATAGAAAATAGGCAACAGAATTCTGAAAACATTACAGACTCCTTCTCAAGCAGGAGGTAATGAGCCAACAGGGATGGAGAGGTTTATAGAATCATTGAATAGTGCAGCACAGGAGACCATTCTGTCCATTGAGTCTGTACCAGTCCTTTCAAAGAACAATCCAGTTAATCTCACTACCAACCCTTTTACACCATATCCTTTCATTTTTTTTCTATTTCAATTTATTTATCCAGTTCTGTATCCACCACCTGGTAAAGCAGTGTATTCCAAACCCTAACGGGGCAAGAGCTCTACTTGCCAAAAAATAACACTCATGGGCAACTGAAGAGCAGATCTTTGACTTTTCATCAAAGCTGGAAAAAGTTATGTAATAGGTTTTGAGTAAGTACAGAAGCCAGGAAAGCAGGGGAAGGGGAAAAGATCAAAAGGGAAGGTTTGTGATAGGGTAGAAGGCAGGAGAGATTAAATGACAAAAGAGATTATGGGACAAGACAAAAGGGGTCGGCAATGGGACAAGTAAAGAAACAAAAAGATGTATCTAGAGGAGCTGTAAATGGCAAAATCAGAATCACCAACAACTGATGTCTGCAAAAATGGGAGCAGTAATGACGATGACATTAATTATTGAACTCAATGTTCAGAAAGCTGTAAAATGCCAAATTGAAAGATGAACTGTGCTCCTTGGGCTTGTCATGAAGCTATTAATGTACATAATATTTTGGAAAATATTTTTCTTTTAAAATAGAGGTTTAGTCTGCAGGTGTGTCTTAATTGGATTAAAACCATCTAGTCTGGGTGCTTTGATATGTATTAGTTTGAGATGTAAACAGAGAGGTAGAGTATATTTGCATTTTTTCAATTTTCAGAGCATTCAAGAAGTGGGGTGTAAACTGACACCTTTCTAGCAGCTACCAAGCAATATGTTCATGTTACTAATAAAGTTGGTACTATGAAAATTGGTACATTGTTCAAAGGTGAAGTTCAAAGAGGCTGGTGAGACAATGAGAATTTGAATTCAATGGGGCTGGTAGGTATAACTTCAGTAGTTTTTGGGTGTGCAGAGCAGAGGCAATGTGAGATCAAAAGGCAGCTGCAAACCTCCAACTGGCTCCACAGGTTTTGAATTCGTAAGGTGAAAATGCTTTGCCTGGTGTTTGGTTAAGTCTATGGGTTGTTGTTGCCTTGCTGGAGATTAGTTTCTGTTAAAAGTTATGATAGTGGTAATTTGTTGCCATGTGTATGTATTTTAACCTGTGTAAATTAATAAAATGTTTCAATTAGTTTAATATAAAGTCTTGAGAACTGGTAGTCTGATTCCTGAATTTAGAGACGCATCACAAACATAATACTTAAAATTATAGGTTATGACTGTTGTTTAAAGTTTCCCTCTGGGAATTTTAAATAACTCCGCTTTACCCACTGTAACGGTCATAACAGGCTGCCATCTGATCAAAATTGGCTTTAGCTTCCTTGGGTCTTCTGAAGCATTAACTGTAGTTCCTATTTTGATTTGCCAATTTTCACTTGCCAATTTTCACACCACTATTGAACAGATTGATGCACACAGTACATTTGTGGTCCCAGAACAAAACCCTGTGGAATGGAGAAACTCGCTTCCAACCGCCCGGAAAAAATGTTCAAAATTCTTACTCTGTTTTCCCTCCTTATTCCAAACCCTATAATCTTCATTAGTGTGGGGCCTGGTCAAAACCTTTCCTAGAATCCATGTGCACTGCATTTCCCCATCGAACATGCCAGTTACCCCCTCAAAGAATTTTGTTGGCTTGTCAAGTATGATTGTTATTTTTGACATCTGCACTTGGTACTTATATTTTCTCTTTATCTAGTTTTATGGTATTTCACCCTTACAGACTCTTAAATTGACAGCCTGATCCTACAGCAGGAAGATGTGGCTGGCAATTCCTGGGAACTGGGGGGGGAGCGGATGGGCATTGGAGACTCTGGCTAGGATTGGGAGGGAGGGTATGTGGAAGGATCGGGAGGGGAGAAGGGTATCAGGATCAGGAAACCAAGGAACAATCTGACCAACAGTAGTTTAAGGTGAGCAGGGGTGGGCTGACTAAGGAACTATTAAAGATCGGGTGGGACAGCCCGTGTGCTAGGGAGGCCCAAGGTTTCCTTTTGAGGTCTGGATGAGAAATTCTCTTGAGCCACAAGGAAGCTGAAATGTAAAGTTGGAACTTAGCTCTGGCTCCAGTTTTACCTGATGGGAGAGCAGACACATCCTCACTCAGGCTTCAACCTGTATATTTAAAACAAGATCTTCTGCCCAAAGAGATCTTGCCTCATCTGTGATCGAACTCCACATTTCCAGCTTTACCCCATATCCCTTAATACCTTTAGTTAACAAAAAATTATCAGTCTCAGATTTAAAATTAAATTGTCATTTGAAGTCAGTTCAGACTTGGACCATAATATGGACAGGAAAACAGGCAATTGGACCTGTAAATTAGGGTGACGCAGCATTTCGGCACTCCTGCTGCTGGTCTTTGCCCCGTGACTTTACGAGCATCGGGGAGGTGTCTGGTGGGTCACCCCCACCCCAATGGCCTCTTTAAGAGCCTCATCCTGCCACCACTCTGAGTTAATAGGCAGTGGGAGAGGCCGACGCAAAAGCAGGCGGCAGGTCAGAAGATTGGAAAGAATATAAAGAACAGCGAAGAATGACAAAATGATTAATAAGGAGGGGAAAATTAGAGTACGAGACAAAGCTAGCTAGTAACATAAAGATGGATAGTAAGAGTTTCTATAGATAATTAAATAGGAAAAGAGTTTACAAAGTGAGTGTTGGTCCTTTAGAAAGTGCATCTGGGGAATTGATAAATGGAAAGTAGGGAGGTGGCAGATGAATTAACAGGTATTTTGCTTCAGTCTTCACTATAGAGGACAGAAGTAACATCCCAGAATTAGCTGTAAATCAGGAAATGGAAGGGAGAGGGGAACTCAGGAAAATTACAATTACCAGGGAAGTGGTATTGAGCAAATTGTTGGGGCTGTGGGCTGGTAAACCCCAGGTCCGGATGGACTTCACCCTAAGGCCTTGAAAGAAGTGGCTAGTGAGATAGTTGATTCGCTGGTTTTAATTCTCCAAAATTCCTTAGATTCAAGCAAGGTCCCATTAGATTGGAAAATAGCAAATATAACTCCTTTATTCAAACAGGGAGGGAGACAGAAAGCAGGAAACTACAGGCCAGTTAGCCTAACATCTGTCATAGGGAAAATGTTAGAAGCTCTTATTAAAGAAGCTATAGTGGGCACTTCGAAAATTTCATGGCAATCAGGCAGAGTCAACATGGTTTTGTGAAAGGGAAATCATGCTTAACCAATTTATTGGAGTTCTTTGAAGGAGTCACATGTGCTGTGAATAAAGAGGAATTGGTGGCTATCCTGTCCCTAGATTTCCAGAAGGCATTTGATAAGATGCCACATCAAAGGTTATTGTAGAAAATAAAAGCTCAGGGTATAAGGGGTAATATATTGGCCTGGATAGAAGATTGGCTAGCTAACAGGAAGCAGAGAGATTGAATAAATGGGTCTTTTGCTAGTTGGCAGAATGTGACAAGTGGTGTCCCACAGGGTTCAGTGGGGCCTCAACATTTTGCAATTTATATAAATGACTTAGAACATAAGAACATAAGGAATTGGAACATGAGTAGACCATTTGGCCCCTCCAGCCTACTGCGTCATTCAATAATATTATGGCTGATCTTTTTGTGTTTCGATTTCCACATTCCCATCCTACTTGGATGAAGGGACCGAAGGAATGGTGGCTAAATTTGCTGACATAAAGATAGGTAGGAAAGTAAATTGTAGTGAGGATGTAAGGAGGCTAAAAAGTGACATCGATAGGTTAAGTGAGTGGGCAAAGATCTGGCAAATGTGAAATCACTCATTTTGGCAGTAAGAATAAAAAGGTAGTTTATTATCTAAATGGTGAGAGATTGCAGAGCTCCGAGATTCAGAGGGATCTGGGTGTCCTAGTGCATGAATCACGAAAGGTTAGTATGCAGGTACAGCAGGTAATTAGGAAAACTAATAGAATGTTATCATTTATTGTGAGGGGAATTGAATACAAAAGTAGGGAGGTTATGCTGCAGTTATACAGGGCATTGGTGAGACCACATCTAGAGTATTATATACAGTACTGGTCTCCTTATTCAAAGAAAGATGTAAATGTGTAAGAAGGTTTACTAGACTAATACCAGGAATGGGTGGATTGTTGTATGAGGAAAGGCTGGACAGGTTAGGCTGGTAACCACTGGAGTTTGGAAGAGTAAGAGGCGACTTGATTTAAACCTTTAAGATCCTGATGGGTTTTGACAGGGGGATGTGGAGAGGACGTTTCCTCTTGTGGGAGAATCTAGAACTAGGGGTCACTGTTTAAAAATAAAGGGTTGCCCATTTAAGACAAAGATGAGGAGAATTTTTTTCTCTCAGCGGGTTGAGAATCTTTGGAACTCTCTTCCTCAAAAGGCGGTGGAAGCAGAGTCTTTGAATGTTTTTAAGGCAAAGCTAGATAGATTCTTGATCAGCAAGGGGGTGAAAGGTTATCCGGGGTAGACAGGAATGTAGGGTTGAGGTTACAATCAGATCAGCCACGATCTTATTGAATGGCAGAGCAGGTTGGAGGGGCCGAATGGCCTACTCCTCCTAATCCGTATGTTTGTCTGTCCAACATGCGGCCTGGCAGGTTCAATCCCGCTGGCTGCTGGTCAGCGACAGGGGGAGGGTTCGTTCTTCCCTGGCCCCCTGTGCCAATTGGCACCCTCTCCCACCCCTTTGCCCACCACCAACAGTGTTGGCTCCCAGCATCAACTCCCCACCCCTGCCCAACACCCCCCCACCCCCCCACCCCCCTGCCCAGCCAGGGCTGCCAACTCGGCCCTAGTAAATTCCTGGACTTACTTGGGTTTGGGGGCATCCATGGTTCCCCCTCCTCTTGGACCTCCTGCAGTACTGGCAGTGGCCACTAATCCTGGCGCAGCACAGAGCTGCTGGGCTCCAATTGGCTGGCAGCTCTGTGAGGTGGGATGTCCTCCTCATACTAATTAAAGGGCTATCGCTCAGAAAATTAAAGCAGGGCAAGGCACCCAAGCGGAGGTGGGTTCACCACTAAAATTTACAGTGGGGTGCAGGAACCCTGCCCTCAGTGTATAATCTAGCCCAATGTGTTTCCTAATCTCATTCCTGAAAGGACTGGCTCTAATTTTTGGATTCTGCCCCCTCGTCCTAGACTCCCCAATCAGTGGAAATAGTTTCTCTCTATCCACCCTATGTGTTCTCTTTAAAACCTTGAAAACTTCAATGAAATCATCCCTTAACCTTCTAAATTTCAGAGAATACAACCCTCATTTGCGTATTTTTTTCATAGCTTAACCCTTCGAGTCCAGGTATCATCCTGGTAAATCCAAGCTGCACTCCCTCTAAGGTCAATATATCCTTACATACGAACTACTCGGAGCAGGACTAGGCCATTTGGCCCTTCAAGCCTGCTCTGCCATTCAATAAGATCATGGTTGATCTGACTGTGACCTGCTGCCTACCCCCCGGTAACCACTCATCCCCTTGTTAATCAGGAATCTATCTAGCTCTGCTGTAAAAATATTCAATGACCCTTCTTCCACTGCCTTTTGAAGAAAGTTCCAAAGATTCATGACCCTCTGAGAGAAAAACATTCTCAACTCTGTCCTAAATGAGTGACCCCTTATTTTTAAACTGTGACCCCTTGGAACAAGGGCAATTAGGGATGGGCAATAAAATGCTGGCCTAGCCAGTGACACCCACGTCTCATGAATGAATTTTAAAAAAGATCTAGATTCTCCTACAGGAGGAAACATCCTTTCCATATGCACCCTGTCAAGACCCCTCAGGATCTTAAAGGTTTTGATCAAGTCACTTCTTACTCTTCTAATCTCCAGTGGATACAAGCCTAACCTGTCCAACCATTCCTCATAAGACAACCCACCCATTCCTGGTATTAGCCTAGTAAACCTTCTCTGAACTGCTTCTAACACATTTATGTTGTTCCTTGTGCTGTCCGGAAGTGCTCACAGTAACTCACGGTGTGGTCTAACAAGGACATTGTACACCTGAAGCACGACCTCTGCCCTCTTGTATTCTAGTCCTGCAAATAGAAAGACCAGCACTTCATTTGCCTTTTGGTTATTTTCTGTACCTGTTCCTTATGTTTTAATAATCTCCCTACCTGGATCCAAAATCTCTTTGGACCTCCACTGTTTCTAGCTTTTCACCAGTTATTAAATCCCCTGTTCTCATTTTTACATGCAAATTAGATAATATCACATTTGCCTACATTGAAATTTATTTGTCACAATTTTGTCCAATCACTCATTCTATCAAACTCTCTTTGTAATGATTTGTTACCTTCTACGATGTTTAGATTGCTGTCCATTTTTATGTCATCAGCAAATTTGGATAGGTGGCTTTCTATCCCATCATCTTTCTAAGTCATTAATTAATACGGTGAATGGGTGAGGCTCCAACACGGATCCTTGTGGGACACCACTAGTCACATTCTGCAAATTAGAGTTTCTGTCCTTTCTCCCTACTCTCTGTCTCCTGCCCCTCAACCAATTTCCTAACCAGGTCAATAATTTCTCTTCAGTTCCATGATTATCCACTTTATCTAACAGTCTCCTGTGGGGAACTTTATCAAATACCTTCTGGAAGCTCAAAGAGATAACATCCATTGACATCCCCCTGTTCACTATTTTAGTCATCTCTTCATTCAGGTTTGTCAGTCATGACCTACCTTTCACAAATCCATGCTGGCTCTCTGATCTACTTGATTGTTTTCAAGGTGTTCAGTCACTCTGTTCTCAGTAATAGACTCAAGTCATTTCCTGACAACAGATGTTAAGCTAACTGATCCAGGAATCCCTCATTTCCGTCTCTCACCTTTCTTGGACAGCAAAGTGACATGTGCAATTTTCCAATCCAAAACAATGGTTTCATAATCAAATATCAATAATGCAGCAGGATGAAGACACAAGTCCTGGCAGAAATCCTGCCTCTTCCTGCCCTCCAGTGCGTTGTTGGTGTTATTCAGAATGCTGCATGTCACTGTTATGTGGAGTCTCTAGCTGGGGAATAGAGCAGGCTGTCTCCTGCTGGTTCAACATGAGCATCCAAATAGCCTGAAATTACCTTGTGGCTGTTGTTGTATCCGCTCTGCTGTAGACAGATAGAGTTTGGAAGAGGTGTCATCAGTTGTGGTAGAAAGGATTATCCCTTGTCCCCAAGCAGCCATCCACCCATGCCAGCGTGAAACACTGGGGGATATTTGACTGATATAAGATGACAACCCCCTCAGTATCTGGCACGTACCTGCATTAACCTCTTCTGGTGATTGCACATCGGTTAGATGTCAATGGAGTTAACAAAGTCTTCTGGTTGGGTCTGGGAAAGATGGAGTTGGGGTGAGGACTCTGATGTGTCTGTAGCTTATGGTCCCCCGCATTTGTAGAAAGTCAGTAAGAGCTGCAAACACCAACGGTCTCTTCGTCTAGCTGTTGTCACCAGTTGAAGAGCAGTTATCTCAACTGACCTTAGCAAAAACACACTGGGCCACCTACCTGATGTGTTTGTGGGTGTCTGACAGTGACACATTCTAACCTAAACAGGAAGGCTGTGGGTCTGATGGGAAAGTAAAATTGGAGAAAGCTTTCCTGATCCAAACCGCCTCTAACCCACCCATTTCCAGTTTGAGTTGAAGGCAGGCGGGTGTCCAGGCCCATCCACAGAGACAGGTTGGAAACTTTAATATGATAATGAGGCTGTGGGTGCTTAACTGCTGTCACCCGGGTTTCTACGTCAGGAATCCAGCAGCTTCATTAAAGTAAGGAGCTGGTGGATTTAGGAGGCAAAGACCTTTACACCAACCTCTTGGATCCAGGTGCCCACCTGAGGAGCCACTGTAATTGGGTATTCCCTTGAACATTTCCCTCAAGGCCCCCTCCCCCTACCAGGCCCCAGACCTCCACCACCAACTCCACCCTGGAGTTGGCAGCCCACCCAATCCCCTACACCCCTTGTGGTTCAGGCAAGTAAAAATTCAGTCCTATGTCTTCCCTAGAAGGATGCAGAGGTGTTAAGGTTGTAGGCAGTAGTCCCTTCTCTGACATAGCCTGGCCACCAGATCCAACAGGCAGGAGGTGAAGGAGTCTGCAATCAGCAGTCTTTACAATCAGAGTTTCCTGAAACGCATTGCTCCTCACACAGGTGAAGGAAGCGCAGCCTCTGTGTAGCAGCAACGAGTGTGTCCCTCCCTGTTGCTGTTGCCATTTCTGCTGCTCAACTGCGACTTGCACATCCCAGCTTTGCTGGCTGCTCCTCCTCATCCACTGCTGAAACCCTCCTCCATGCTACCTACACTTGACAATTCTGTGCTCTCCTGACTGGCCTCCCGTCTCCCATAAACATCAGCTCATCGAAAACTCTGCTGCACCATGTCCTAAACTGCACCAAGTCCCATTCAACCATCACCCCTTTGTTCACTGATTTACACTGGTTCCCAGACCACAATGTCTCCAATTTAAAATTCCAATCTTCATACTGAAATCTCTTGATGGTCTCACCCTTCCATATCACTTAACCTCTTCCATGCTTACAATCCTCAGAGATCTCTGAAGTCCTTTATCTCTGGCCTCTTGTGCAACTCCACTCACTAGCCTACCACTGGACTTCTGCCACCTAGACTCGAAGGTCTGGCATTTCTGCTACTCTCACTTCTTAAAGGAAGAACCTTAAAACTCACCTCTTGGACCAAGCTCTTGTGTTTTTTATTGTCTGATTACAGTTCTGTGAAGAGTGTTAGGAAGTTTTTCTATGTTAAAGATACGGGTTATTGTTGATTTTTAACATAACTAGAATGCCCAGTGTAGGGAAATGCGTAAGATGGTGTTTTCAGATCTTAAGAGAAACCAGAGAAGATAGTTTAGAGAAAAAATTGCTATTATTGTATTGATATTCAGGCAATCAAGGTTGTGATAGAGGGAGTGAGGTTGGAGGCTGCAGGGGAAAAGGTAAAAGGGATGAAATAGAAAAAAGATCTCCAGTTACGCAGCACTTTGCACAATCTCAAGATGCCCTAAAGTGCTTCACATGCAAGAGAGTATTTTTGATGACTCTGTAATGCACCAAATAAAATGGCTAGTCAGTTTTAGGGCTGCTGTTTTAGGGATAAACATTGGCCAGAACAGCCCTACTCTCTGAATATCATCGTGGGATCTTTCACATCCACCTGAAAGGACAAATAGGCCTCGGTTTAGCGTCTCATTGGAAAGATGGCATCTCTGGCAGGGCAGCACTCCCTCAGTACTGCGCTGAAAGACAATTTCCTCTAGTATCTGGTGGAGCTGAATCCCTGCTGTCCACACGGATCTCACCTTGGGCTCCATCCCATTCTCTCAGTTCCTTCATCTCCGTTGCATCTGTTCCGATGATGCTACCTTCAAAAACAGTTCCTCTGACATGTCCTCCTTCTTCCTTAACTGAGGTTTTCCACCCACAGTCGTTGACAGGGCCCTCAACCGTGTCCGGCCCATCTCCCGTGCATCCGCCCTGACGCCTTCTCCTCCCTCCCAGAAACATGATAGGGTCCCCCTTGTCCTCACTTATCACCGCACCAGCCTCCACATTCAAAGGATCATCCTCCGCCATTTCCGCCAACTCCAGCATGATGCCACCACGAAACACATCTTCCCTTCACCCCCCCCCCCGTCGGCATTCTGTAGGGATCGTTCCCTCCAGGACACCCTGATCCACTCCTCCATCACCCCCTACTCCTCAACCCCCACCTATGGCACCTCCCCATGCATACACAGAAGATACAATACCTGCCCCTTCAATTCCTCTCTCCTCACCGTCCAAGGGCCCAAACACTCTTTTCAAGTGAAGCAGCATTTCACTTGCATTTCCCCCAACTTAGTCTACTGCATTCGTTGCTCCCAATGCAGTTTCCTCTATATCGGAGAGACCAAACGTAAACTGGGCGACCGCTTTGCAGAACACCTGCGGTCTGTCCGCAAGAATGACCCAAACCTCCCTGTCGCTTGCCATTTTAACACTCCACCCTGCTCTCATGCCCACATGTCTGTCCTTGGCCTGCTGCATTGTTCCAGTGAAGCCCAACGCAAACTGGAGGGACAACACCTCATCTTCCGACTAGGCACTTTACAGCCTTCCGGACTGAATATTGAATTCAACAACTTAAGATCATGAGCTCCCTCCTCCATCCCCAACCCCTTTCCGTTTCTTCCCCCTTCCTTTTGCTTTTTCCAACAATTCATATAGATTTTTCTTTTCCCACCTATTTCCATTATTTTTAAATCTATACCTTTTATGCCGTTGGTCTTATTCCACCCCACCCCCACTGGAGCTATACCTTGAGTGCCCTGCCATCCACTCTTAATTAGCACATTCGTTTAGATAATATCACCACCTTCAACACCTCTTTGTTCCTTTGTCTGTGACACCTTTTGATGATCTGCTCCTATCACTGCTCGCTTGTCCCTGCACCCACACCACCCCCCCTTAAACCAGCTTATATTTCACCCCTTTCCTATTTTTGCTTAGTTCCGTTGAAGGGTCATGAGGACTCGAGACGTTAACTGTGCTCCTCTCCGCCGATGCTGCCGGACCTGCTGAGTGTTTCCAGGTATTTCTGTTTCTGTTTTTGTTTTGGGCTCTTTACAGCTGCTGCTTCAGGACTTTTCAGGGCTTTGAGAGAGACTCTGATTCAAAACTCGCAGCATCTTTGCAGATTAGCCTCAGGTTGTACCTGGGCTGCACATTTTGGACACCTGCTGCCACTCATGATGTCCTCACTGAGCCTCTGAGAGACTGGGTCAAACTTACCCTGATCTGGACCGTTACCCTTCACAGCGCAGTGCGGCCTCCGGGCCCGCAGGGGGCGCAGCGACGGGCGCTCACAAGGCTATCACCACCCCCCAGCCCCCTCCCCCACCCCGCCTCCGGTCAAGAACACTCTTGCTTCTAATGTAGAATCGTTGGTCGATATGGTATTCTACATTATTCCGATTATCGTCCACCCGAATTAATAATTAAAAGGACTGCTTTAAAAAAACTGATAAATTATCGAATAAGTGAAGCCGAGTTCGCAACCTTTCATTCTGTAGGGAGGAACGGTGCAAGCTGGGAGTGAGGGCGGGTTACTCAAGATGGCGGCTGGGAGCGGCGCAGTGCCATCTGGGAGTGAGGGCGGGTGACTCAAGACGGCGGCGGGGGGCGGCGCGGTGCCATCTGGGAGTGAGGGCGGGTGACTCAAGACGGCGGCGGGGGGCGGCGCAGTGCCATCTGGGAGTGAGGGCGGGTTACTCAAGACGGCGGCGGGGGGCGGCGCAGTGCCATCTGGGAGTGAGGGCGGGTTATATAACATGGCGGCTCTGAGAGCGACAGTGGGGAGCGGGCGTCTTCTCCTCCACACTCGGCAGAAAACCTTCTACCTCTGCAAGGTGAGAGCGGCCGAAACGGCCCGTGCTGCGGGTGGGCAATGGGATCAGATCGCCGGCCTGGGCCCAGGCCCGAGCCCCGTAGCGGGGGCCGGTAATTCACAATCGGGCATCGGCTTGCGTCAAGGTCACCCCCGGCCCCCCGTGGCCGGAGCGGCTCCTGGTCACCGCGGGTCTGAGGAGTGACCGGCCGATGGGCCGGCGGGCGGGGGGCTTCACTGAGATGCCGGCGCCGGGTGAGGCCGGACTCCCGCAAACCCCCCCCCCCTCCGAGCATCACAATCTCCCCCACCCCCGGGTCCATCGCTCCCCAACCGGTGTCAGAGAAATAACCCCCGGTGTTTTACCGCAGGCCCTTCACCCCCCCCCCCCTCCCCACCCCACCCCCCCCTCCTCACCCCCCCCTTCACCCCCCCCTCCCCACCCCCCGCTCCCCACCCCACCCCCCCTCCTCACCCCCCCTTCCCCCCCCTCCTCACCCCCCCCATCCCCACCCCCCCTCCTTCACCCCCCCACCCCCCATCCTCACCCCCCCTTCACCCCCCTCCTCACCCCCCCATCCCCACCCCCCCTCCTTCACCCCCCCCACCCCCCATCCTCACCCATCCCCACCCCCCATCCTCACCCCCCCTTCACCCCCCCCTCCCCACCCCCCGTCCTCACCCCACCCCCCCTCCTCACCCCACCCCCCTTCCCCCCCATCCTCACCCCCCCATCCTCACCCCCCCTTCCCCCCCATCCTCACCCCCCCTTCCCCCCCCCATCCTCACCCCCCTCCTTCACCCCCATCCTCACCCCCCCACCCCCCATCCTCACCCCCCCCATCCTCACCCCCCCCATCCTCACCCCCCCCATCCTCACCCCCCTCCTTCACCCCCATCCTCACCCATCCCCACCCCCCATCCTCACCCATCCCCACCCCCCATCCTCACCCATCCCCACCCCCCATCCTCACCCCCCTCCTTCACCCCCATCCTCACCCCCCCACCCCCCATCCTCACCCCCCCCATCCTCACCCCCCCCATCCTCACCCCCCTCCTTCACCCCCATCCTCACCCCCCTCCTTCACCCCCATCCTCACCCCCCCACCCCCCATCCTCACCCCCCCCATCCTCACCCCCCCCATCCTCACCCCCCCCATCCTCACCCCCCTCCCCACCCCCCATCCTCACCCCCCTCCTTCACCCCCATCCTCACCCCCCTCCTTCACCCCCCCACCCCCCATCCTCACCCCCCCCATCCTCACCCCCCCCATCCTCACCCCCCTCCCCACCCCCCATCCTCACCCCCCTCCTTCACCCCCATCCTCACCCCCCTCCTTCACCCCCCCACCCCCCATCCTCACCCCCCTCCTTCACCCCCATCCTCACCCCCCTCCTTCACCCCCATCCTCACCCCCCTCCCCACCCCCCATCCTCACCCCCCTCCTTCACCCCCATCCTCACCCCCCCACCCCCCATCCTCACCCCCCTCCTTCACCCCCCCACCCCCCATCCTCACCCCCCCCATCCTCACCCCCCCCATCCTCACCCCCCCCATCCTCACCCCCCCCATCCTCACCCCCCCATCCTCACCCCCCCCATCCTCACCCCCTCCCCACCCCCCATCCTCACCCCCCTCCTTCACCCCCCCACCCCCCATCCTCACCCATCCCCACCCCCCATCCTCACCCCCCCTTCACCCCCCTCCCCACCCCCCCTCTTCACCCCTCCCCACCCCCCCTCCTCACCCCCCCTTCACCCCCATCCTCATCCCCATCCTCACCCCCCCTTCACCCCCCCCATCCTCATCCCCCCTTCACCCCCCCCTCCCCACCCCCCGTCCTCACCCCACCCCCCGTCCTCACCCCACCCCCCCTCCTCACCCCACCCCCCCTCCTCACCCCACCCCCCCTCCTCACCCCACCCCCCGTCCTCACCCCACCCCCCGTCCTCACCCCACCCCCCGTCCTCACCCCACCCCCCGTCCTCACCCCACCCCCCGTCCTCACCCCACCCCCCCGTCCTCACCCCACCCCCCCGTCCTCACCCCACCCCCCCGTCCTCACCCCACCCCCCCGTCCTCACCCCACCCCCCGTCCTCACCCCACCCCCCGTCCTCACCCCACCCCCCGTCCCCCCCATCCTCACCCCCCCTTCCCCCCCATCCTCACCCCCCCCTTCCCCCCCATCCTCACCCCCCCATCCTCACCCCCCCTTCCCCCCCCATCCTCACCCCCCCTTCCCCCCCCATCCTCACCCCCCTTCCCCCCCCCCATCCTCACCCCCCCTTCCCCCCCCCATCCTCACCCCCCCTTCCCCCCCCCATCCTCACCCCCCCTTCCCCCCCCCATCCTCACCCCCCCTTCCCCCCCCCATCCTCACCCCCCCTTCCCCCCCCCATCCTCACCCCCCCTTCCCCCCCCCCATCCTCACCCCCCCTTCCCCCCCCCCATCCTCACCCCCCCCATCCTCACCCCCCCTTCCCCCCCCCATCCTCACCCCCCCTTCCCCCCCCCATCCTCACCCCCCCTTCACCCCCCCCATCCTCACCCCCCCTTCACCCCCCCCCCCCTTCACCCCCCCCATCCTCACCCCCTTCTCCCCCCCCACCTCCACAGCCCCCCACCTTCACCCATCCCCCCGCCCCCCACCATCACCCCCCTCGCACCTTCACCCCCCCCCCCACTTTCATTCACCCCCCACCCCATATCACTTCTTAAATAAGGAAACCAAAACTGTGTTCAGTACTCTCACCGCGGTCTCACCAATGCCCTGTACAGTTGTAACAAGACTTTCCTATTTTTATATCCCATTCCCCTTGCAATAAAGACCAACAATCCACCTACCTGCCTAATTACTTGCATTCTAACTTGTGATTTTTACAAAGACACCCAGATCCCTCTGAGCTGAAGCATTCTGCAGATTGTCTCCATTTAAATAATATTCTGCTTTTCTGTTCTTCCTGCCAAAGGGCCAACCCAAATTTTCCCACATTATAATCAATCTGCCAAATTTTTACTCACTTAATTTATCCATGTCCCTTTGCAGACTCTGTATTCTTCTCGCAACTTGCTTTCCTACCTATTTTTGTATCATCAGCAAATGTGATTACAGTCAAACCCTTCATCCAAGTCATTAGTGTAGACTGTAAATAGTTGAGGCCCCAGCCCTGATCTCTGTGGCACTCCTCTAGTTACAGTTTGCCAACCTAGAAATGACCCATTTATCCCAACTCTGTTTCCTGTTCATTAGCCAATCCTCTATTCATGCTAATACAGGTGTTTCACTCCACAACACCATGAGCCCTTATCTTCTGCAGTGACCTTTTATATATCACTTTATTGAATGTCTTTGGGAAATCCAAGTACACCACATCTACTGGTTCCCCTTTATCCACCCTGCTCATCACATCCTTAAAGAACTCTAATAGATTTGTCAAATATGATTTCCCTTTCACAAAACCATGTTGACTCTGCCTGATTGTATTATGATTTTCTAAATATCCTGCTACTACCCCGTTAATAATGGATTCAAGCATTTTCCTTATGACGGATGTTAAGACTAGCTGGCCTATAGTTTCCTGCTTTCTGTCTCCCTCCTTTTTTGAATATTGATGTTATATTTGTGGTTTTCCAACCCGCTGGGATCTTTTCAGAATCTGGGGAATTTTGGAAGATTACAACCGATACATCCACTATCTCTGCAGCCTCCTCTTTTAAGACCCTAGGATGCAGGCCATCAGATCCAGGGGACTTGTCAGCCTTTAGTCTCATTAGTTTTCTTGACACTTTTTCTCTTGTGATTGTTTTAAGCTCCTCCCTTTTGCTCCAAGCTTTTCTGTTATTCTTGGAATGATTTTTTGTTTTCTGCTGTAAAGACAGTTACAAAATACTTGTTTAAAGTCTCTGCCATTTCCAGCCAATCACTAATCCTTGCAGCATTGTATATCTTTTCCTTCAATTTGATACCATCCTTAACTCCTTTAGTTAGTTACAGATGGTGCATCCTTCTCAGAGTCTTTCAGAATTTCAGCTCTGAAGCTTTTTCTTTCTCAGGACTTTGATTCTGGACTTCCATCATGCTTTCTGCCAACAAACTTCAGGCTTTCAAACCAAAGGTTAGAGTTGGCTAATTGGTACTCCATTATTTTTGTCTCTTTTCTACCAGCATTGAGCCTCAAAAGTCTCGGGAAGGTTTTTTTAAATTGTTTTTGTGGTCCACTCTTTGCGTATGATTTTGAGATATTCATTACTGGTGCATGACTGCCAAGTCTCCCTTCTTTGGAGGAGAGGAACCTGTTTACAAAGATCCTATTAATGACACTGTAACAAATTTTTGGCTATATTTTTTAAGTTAAGAATCCAGTAAGTGTGAAAGAAAGTGAATTTATATAGCACTTTTCAAAGTCTTGCAACAACCAAGGCATGGTCAATGTTGTAACAGTCTGGTGTCTCTTCTAATCTTAGCAGCATAGCGTGCAAGACTTGAAGATTGGGATTTCTTTTAACATGTTAGTTTGGGCTTTCTCATTCATCTGGTCTAGCACATTTCTCATGACCTTTTTTCATTATTTTATTCACAGCCTTGCTGCAATAAACCTGATTGTGGTACATTGCTCACTGAAATTCATGTTGTCTTTTCATTGCAACTTGAGTCTCTTAGAAATGCACAGTATCACACACCAAACCAGCTCTCTGCAGATTTATTTACACTTACATACCCTAACCCCTAACAATCAACCCCCCCCCACCATGGCACCCAAGCCAATCCCCCTCTTTGGATCCTGTTCCCCATTCTCTGTAAAATGTTCTGATGCAGTTGGTGGGCATGTTGATCTTTTGGGGTTGCAGTAGACATTTTGAGTGGGGTCCTGAAGGTAATGTCAGTGCCTGCAGGAGGATCTGTGATAGTAACTGATCTTTTTGGTGCAAGTGAGATCTTTCCCCTGTTCTGGGCAGACCAGATTTCAGATGTTTTGTCAATGAAGTATCATCAGCTGCTTCTTCTGAGCAGTGTTGTGGCTCATATAATGGTGTTAAAATACCTTTGCATACACTCAGATGCATTTTCCTTTCTCAGTCTTGTTTGATGTTGTAATTGTGAGAGATGGGGAAAGACGAATCAGGATATATTCCTCATGAGCAAGAGAGAAGGAATAGAAAGATTGGGACATATATCACTAAAAACATAGGTGAAAAAAGTAGTCAAAAGGACCAGTGGAATATTGGTCTTTATCACAAGGAGATTGGAATATGAAAGGAAGAAAATTATACTTTAATTGAGCAGAACCTCAGTTAGTCTCCATCTGAGTAATTGTGAACAGTTCTGGGCTCTGCACCTCTGGAAGAATATATTGATTTTGGAATACATATGAACACACGAATTAGGAACAGAAGTAGGCCACTCGGCCCCTCAAGCTTGCTCTGCCATTCAATAAGGTCATGGCGGATCTGATTGTGGGCTCAACTCCAAGTTCCGTCTACCCCCGATAACCTTTGACTCCCTTGTTAGTCAAGAATCTTTCTAACTCAACATTAAAAATATTCAATGACCACTCCGGGGGAGAGAGTTTCAAAGATTCTGAGAGAAAATATTTCTTCTTATCTTCACCCTAAATGAGGGACCCCTTATTTTTAAACTGTGTCCTCTAGTTCTATTCTCTCCCACAAGAGGAAACATCTTTTCAGTATCCACCATCAAGTCCCCTCAGGATCGCCCCTCAAATCTTCAAAACGCCAGTGGAAAAAGGCCCAGCCTGTCCAAGCTTTCTTCATAGGATATCCCACCATCCCAGTTATCAGTCAAGCGAACCTTCTCTGAACTGCTTCCAACGCATTTATATCCTTTCTTAAATGAAACCAAAATTGTGTACAGTACTTTAGATGTGGACTCACCAAGGCCCTGTACAACTGTAGCAAAACATCCCTATTTTTATATTTCATTCCCCTTGCATTTGTCTTCCTAATCACTTACTGTACCTGTATACTAACATTTTGTGACTCATGTACCAGGACACTCAGATCCCTCTATTTAAATAATATGTTGCTTTTCTATTCTTCCTGCCAAAGGTGACAGGTTCACATTTTCCCACATTACACTTCATCTGCCAAATTTTTTCCTACTCAGTTAACCTATCTATGTCCCTTTGTAGACTCCTTTTTTCCTCTTCATAACTTACTTTCTACCTACCTTGGTGTCATCAGCAAATTTAGCCACCATATATTCGGTCCCTTTATCCAAGTCATTGATAAAAATTATAAATAATTGAGGCCCCATCACTGATTTCTTTGGTATTCCACTCATCACATCTTGCCAACCTGAAAATGACCCATTTGTGCCTACCCTGTTTCCTGTTAGCTAACTAATCCTCTATCCATGGGCACCCCTACACCATGAGCTCTTATTTTGCATAGTAACTTTGTGTGGCACCTTGTCAAATGCCTTCTGGAAATCTAAGTATAGCACATTCACAGGTTCCCCTTTATCGACGTTGCTTGTTACTGCCTTGAAAACTCCCATAAATTAGTCAAACATGATTTCCCTTTCACAAAACCATGTTGACTCTGCCTGATTGCATTGAGATTTTCTAAGTGCCCCGCTAAAACTACTTAATAATGAATTCCAGCAATTTCCCAATGACATGTTAAGTTAACTGGCCCGTAGTTTCCTGCTTTCTGTCTCCCTCCTTTCTTGAATAGAGGAGTCACATTCATTATTTTCCCATCTGATGGGGTCTGCCCAGAATCTAAGGAATTTTGGAAAATTAAAACCAATGCATCTAGTATCTCAGCAGCCACTTCTTTTAAGACCCTAGGATGAAGTCCATCAGGACCTGTCAACTTTTAGTTCTAATAATTTTCTCAGTATCCTTTCACTGGTGATCGTAATTGTTTTAAGTTCCTCCCTTTCAACTCTTGATTCACAATTATTTCTGGGATGTTATTTGTATCCTCTACAGTGAAGACAGACAGTCAATCCATCTGCCATTTCCTTATTTTTCATTTCTTATTCCCCATTCTCATCGTCTGAGAAACCAACACTCACTTTATTTTTTTTCCCTTTTAAATACCTGTAGAAACTCTCGCAACCTGTTTTTATATTTCTAGCTAGCTTTCTTTTGTACTCTAATTTCTCCCTCCTTATGAATCTTTTAGTCATTCTTTGCTCCTCTTTTTTCCCCCCCATCAGAAAGAAACCTGCTGATGCTGGGGGCCTATTGGAACTTTCAAGACTGAGATTGATAGAGTTTTGTTGGGTAAAGTATGTAGAGCAACAGTGGGCAAAATGGAGTTAAGACACAGATCAGCAATGATCTAATGAAATGGTGGAAGAGGCTCAAGGGGCTGAATAGCCACCACTTGTTCCTATAGAAAACATTGTAAATGACTATAAACAAAAATAGAAATACCTGGAAAAACTCAGCAGGTCTGGCAGCATCGGCGGAGAAGAGCAAAGTTGACGTTTCGAGTCCTCATGACCCTTCAAAAGTTGACTCGAAACATCAACTTTGCTCTTCTCCGCTGATGCTGCCAGACCTGCTGAGTTTTTCCAGGTATTTCTATTTTTGTTTTGGATTTCCAGCATCCACAGTTTTTTGTTTTTATCATTGTCAATGACTATGATAGCCCATGCAACTAAACTTAAAGATGAAGTGTTCCTTTAGTTGAATTCTTGGGGGGAACATAATGGAACAGTATGAGCCAGAGCCATCAGGATAGGAGAGGGAATAAATCAGGAAGGAAAGTCTTTGAAATGACTCTGTATCTTCCCTTTAATGTTCATTGAGTGTTTATTTAACAAAGGAAAGGATAATAATCATCTAATCTATAGTCAGACTTTTCACATGTGGCATTAGATTCTGACTAGGATCTTCAGTTTTAACATGAATATCTTGTGTCTTGTAGGCCAGGATGTCCTTTGCTAACCTGTCCCGTGGAAAGAAGATAGCGTTGTCTACACTAGGTGTCCTTGCTGCGGGGGGCAGTGCACTTGCCTTGACACTGCATCACTCTGTGTACGCAGACCTGGAGCTCCATTCTCCTAGCTATCCCTGGAATCACGGGGGGTTCTTATCTGCGCTTGATCATGCCAGGTGAGAGAATTACAACCCAGAAGCTGTTCAATTGGGCAAGTATTGAGTTTGGTGTTAATTAATTAAATGGCCCTAAGCCATTCTGGGTTGGTTAGATCATAGGTCAGTTTGGGATTGAACAGAGCAGTAGGAGCCTGGGTTCCATCTCTCATCTAAGCTGTTAATGTGTCCAAGTTTGCTGCTGATACCAAGTTGATTGATAAAGTAAGCTGTGAGAGAAGTACAGAGAGGCTGCAAAAGAATTCAGACAAGTTAAATAAGTGGGTATGGGCATGGCAGATGAAATATAAAGTAGAAAAATGTTGTTATCCACTGTGGTATGAAAAATAGAAAAGCAGAATATTTTTAAAATGTTGAGACAGGGCTGGCTGGGCCAGTATTTATTTCCCATCCCTAGTTGCCCTTGAGAAGGTGGTGGTGAGCTGCCTTCTTGAACCGCTGCAGTCCATGTGATGTAGGTACACCCACAGTGCTGTTAGGGAGAGAGTTCCAAGATTTTGACATTGGTTAGACCCCAGCTAGTATTGTGTATAGTTCTGGGCACCACACTATAGAAAGGATGTGAATGCATTGCAGAGAGTGCAGAAGAGGTTTACGAGAATGATTCCAGGGATGAAAGGCTTCAGTTATGAAGATAGATTGAAGAAGTTGGGACTGCCCTCCTTGGACAGGAGAAAACTAAGAGGAGATTTGATTTGAGTCCCTGCAGTGTATCTTGTAAATGGTGTACACTGTTGCTACTGTGCATTGGTGGTGGAGGGAGTGAATGTTTGTGGATGTGGTGCTTTGCCCTGGATGATGTCAAGAAATCTGACCTGCTCTTGTAGCCATAGTACTTATATGGCTAGTCCAGTTCAGTTTCAGGATGTTGATGGTAGAGGATACAGTGATGGTAATGCCATTGACTGTCAAGGGGCAATGGATACATGCTCTCTTGCTGGAGATAGTCATTGCCTGGCACTTGTGTGGCATGAATGTCACTTGCCACTTGTCAGCCCAAGACTGGATGTTGTCCAGGTCTTGCTGCATTTCGATACGGACTGCTTTCAGTATCTGAGTCGCAAATGGGGCCTAGGACACCAGCCTGAGGAACTCCTGCAGTGATATCCTGGAGCTGATGATTGATCACTAACAACTACAACCACCTTCCTTTGTGCAAGGTATGACTCCAACCAGCGGAGAGTTTTCCCCGATTCCCATTGACCCCAGTTTTGCTAGGGCTCCTTGATGTCACACTCGGTCAAATATGGCCTTTATGTCAAGGGCAGTGACTCTCACCTCACTTCGGGAGTTCAGCTCCTTTGTCCTGCTTGAACCAAGGCTGCAATGAGGTCGAGCTGAGTGTCCCTGGCAGAACCCAAACCAAGTGTCAGTGAATAGGTATTGCTAAGCAAGTGCCGCTTGATAGCACTGTGGATGACCTCTTCCATCACATTACTCAAGAGTAGACTGCTGGAATGGTAATTGGCCAGGTTGGATTTGTCCTGCTTTTTGTGTACAGGACATACCTGGGCAATTTTTCACATAGCCAGGTAAATACCAGTGATGTAGTTGCACTGGAACAGCTTGGCTCGGGGTGCGGCAAGTTCTGGAGCACAAGTCTTTAGTACTATTGCTGGAATATTGTCAGGGCCCATGGCCTTTGCAGTCTCTAGTGCCTTCATGGCTAATCATCCACTTCAGTGACTTCCCACACTACCCTTTTGCTTATCGTTTTAATTACAGTGGGTTATCCTCGATCACTAGCATTGACCTCTACTTTCCCATTCTTGGTCACTTTTCAGTGATTCCTTCCTGGAAAATGCAAATTTTTGGATATTAAAACAGCGTCAGATTTGATTTTGTTACGGCCACTAAACAAAACAAAAATTTATATTGCACTTTTATAGCGCCTTTCACCACCACTGGATGCCTCAAAGCACTTTGAAAGTACTCTCGAAGTATTGTCATTATTGTAGTGTTGTAAACACAGCAGCCAATTTACACACAGCAAACTCCTATAATCAACAATGTGATATTGTCTGGCTAATCTGTTTTAGTGATATTGATTAAGGGATAAATATTGGCCAGGACAATTCCCTTGCCCTTCTTTGAAATTGCATCATGGGAGGTTTTACCTAAGAGTTTAAATAAGTTCTCTGTTTAACGAGTGAAGGGTTTAAATCTGGTCATAAATCTACCTGAAAACAGTAGTCAGACATCTGATTGAATGTATGCAAGAGGACTTTTGTAGGAATACATTTATTTTAATTGAATGCTACACAAGACTTTACAGATATTTATTTAGCTTTTTGTATTATAAACAGATCTGCAGCTTGGACAAAAATGAAGTTAAATGTTCTTGCAGTAATGAGAATTGACCAAGCCCAATATTTTGTAGCTTTAAAATATTGAATCTGTACATTAGTGACACTAATTCTTGAAGGAAGCCTGCTTGGGAGAAGGGGGTGGTGTGTTAGTGGTGATGCTGTTTCTCCTGGAGGGTGGTGTTAGGGTGCATTGAGGTTGCTGTCTTGCTTTATTTCCAGTGTTCGTCGTGGTTATCAGGTATACAAGCAGGTCTGTGCAGCCTGTCACAGCATGGAATATGTGGCCTTTCGAAACCTGGTTGGAGCGACACACACACAGGAAGAGGCCAAGGCTCTAGCCGAGGAGGTGAGAGTGCGGACTTCATTTTGCTTTTCGTCACATTGGGCTGAGGGATTTGTGCATGCCAGCTTCACATTAGGGGATAGAACCATCCGTGTGCTGGTGGACACTGTGTGAGTTGGATGCAGGGTGAAGCTTCTCTGCTTTGTGACAACAAGGAGTTCCTGGGAACACTGGCATGGGCATGGCATTTCCCATTTCCCACACCAGCTTCTATCATTTGTGAATTTGCACCCCATGCCTGTGTTGAAGTGGATTGATATTGGCCTAGAATCATTTCACATATAGCCTTTGTGAGCAGCGCATAACTGAGACTCTCAACCCTTCAGTCTCGGCTGCCTAGAAACCAGTCTCCCCTCTAAATTGTTTTTGTGGCATGCAGCCTGTTCGTGGAACTGTATGGTACCTTGAAACGTTTTATGCACACAAGCAGTACTTTAAAGGGGTGCAAAACTTACGTGGAACATTGGTTGCAAACCATGTGCTGAATAGCCACCTTTTTACTAAAGGGACTGGTTGATCTGTGAGTCTTGGTTCAATTGCTGGTTTCTGCTTATTTTTGGGTCTTTTTCTACCATTCCTGCTCTGGAATTATTTCACCTCATATCCTAGATTGCACTTTGAGATTGCCCTTAGCTGGAGATCTTTCATTGGCAGATGAGGTTCTAGTGAGTGACTTTGGGTCCATATCATGAGTCTGAGCCTTCAGGAGCAGGTGAGGGAGAGGGGGAGATAAATACTGAATTCCATCAGACACAAAACTGCAGTGTGGTCAGTAATTTACAAATTAGGTGTGTAAATTACTTTTGGTCAGTTTTGAATGAGTCCTGAGATACAAATTTGGCTGACCTCAAAATAATTGGAAGGTCATGATCCCAGATTCCCCCTCCCCAAGACCTCTGCCACTGGAAGAGAAGCAACAAATAGAGGTGCACATGGTCCACTTCTGAAGAGAGGGTGGAATTAAAAAATCTGTAGAGACTGCAGACCAATATATTTACATCTTAAAAATCTTCCAGGCACAATGGTGATGAGTAGCTCACTATGAAATAGATTTAGGAACCATTTTACATGGCGTTTCATAGTCATAGATCTAGTTATTTATGTCACACAGGGAGGCCATTCAGCCCATCGAGTCAATGCTGGCTTCCCACAGAGCATCTCCATACATATCCCCTAATATTTAGCAAACCAGAAGAGAGGTAAATTTATGTAGTGCCCGTTCATTAAAATATCTCCAGTCCCTTCAAAGTGACCGTTCTTCAGGCAATGCAGCAGTTGTTCTGAAGGGGAATTCATAAAATGTTACAGCACAGAAAGAGGCCATTAGGCCCATTATGCCTGTGCTAGTTCTTTGAAAAAGCTATTCAATTAACCCCACTCTTGCTCTTTCCCCATATTCAAGCAGTGTTTTATTATTTCAGGTATTTATCCAATTCCCATTTGAAAGTTATTATTGAATCTGCTTTCACTGTACTTTCAGCCAGTGCATTCCCGGTCACAGCAATTTACTGTGTAAAATCACTTTTCCTCGCCTCTCCTTTGGCTCTTCTGCCAGTTAACTTAAATTTGTGTCCTCTGGTTACTGACAGCTACCTGTTTTCCTGTGACATCACACTTTGATTTTTCTTAGAATGTGGTCTGTCCACTTTGGAGCCATGGAGTGGACTGGACTGGATATCTAGGTCTTCCTCTCTCCGTGCTTTTAGGTGCTGCGGGTTGATTGCATTCTAAGAAAAATCAAAGCCTTTTCAGTATCCAGAGCTTTCACCCGTTTCTTGATATCATGTGGAGTGAATCGAATTGACTGAAGACTGGCATCTGTGATGCTGGGGACCTCTGGAAGAGGCTGAGATAGATCATCGACTCGGCACTTCATCGACTGGCTGAAGATTGTAGCAAATGCTTCAGTCTGATCTTTTGCACTGATGTGCTGGGCTTCTCCATCATTGAGGATGAGGATATTTGTGGAGCTTCCTCCCAAACCAATCTTTGAGCCGTACATTTGTTTCTCCAGTCTTATTTGCCCTGTGCCAATTTGCACGTGGCTCAGGTAATAATCCAGAAATTATTATCTTTGAGGTTCTGCTTCTTACTTTGGTGCCTAGCTCTTCATACTTACTATGCAGAACCTCCTTCCTTGCATTGCCTATGTCATTGGTACCTACATGGACACAACCACTGGATTCTCCCCCTCCTACTAAGTTCCTCTCCAGCCCAGAGCACGTGTCCTGAAATCTGGCCCCAGACAGGCAACGTAGCGGTCTGGTCTCTTGCTCTTTGTTACAAAGAACAGTGTCAATCCTCTTTATATACTGTCCCGTACTACCACTATGTTCCTTTGTGCTCCCCTCACTGGACTGACCACAGTGTCATGGTCAGTCAGCTCATGCAACCTGCAGCCCCCACTCTCATCCAAACAAGCTGAAAGAACCTCATACCTGTTGGATAACTGCAGAAACTGACACTCCTGCCCTTTGGGTCCCCTTATTTGCCTCAGCTGCTGTCACAACCTCCTGCCCCTGACCACCTTCCAAATCAAAAGATGCTATCCTGAGGGGTGTGACCGCCTCCTGATACAAAGCGTTCATGTATCCCTCGCCCTCCCTGATGAGTCGAAGTGTCTGCAGCTTGGCCTCCAGCTTAGTTACTGACCCGAAGCTTCCCAAGTCGCAGGCACTTGCTGCAGATGGGTTTGACCTGGATTACATTGGTATCTAGGAGCTCCCACATGCTGCAGCCATGACACATCCCCTGTCTTGCTATACTTAATTATTTTATTCAATTATTTATTTTGTTCTGTATATTTATTAATCCTATCACAAATTCCTGCCTATTCTATTCCTGAAATAGTGCCTTGACCACTTACCAGCTATCCACCAGATACTCACCAATCAGCTTGGGTGAAAAAGTTAGAAAAAACAAAGGAGTACCTTCTTCCCCTCCTCACCAAACTCCCTCAGCTCACCAAACTCTCTCTCACCGTTGCACACTGAGAATGTCTGTCTGAATTTATAGGTTCTGAACAAAGGGACGAGCTGAGCCCAGATACAGCAAGGACCAGTTCAAGCTAGTTTCCATAATTAATTATTTTAGCTGCTGCCAGTGGATAGCTTCAATCTCCTTGCTTAGGCCCCGGATGAAACTTAGAATTTAAACAGTACTTGCAGTAAAAGTTAAATACAAATAATATTAGATTTTAGAAAGATACTTAAATTTCCCTCAGCTCACCAAACTCTCTCACTCCTTTTGCACCCCAGTCTCTGACCCTCAGTTCTCTGCAGCTGAGAGTGTGGTTCCAGAAGGCTGCCTACCTGGTGCCAGGGGTCAGGACATCTGCTCTGCACTGGAGCAGAACTTACAGTGGGAGGCGAGGATCCAGTTGTCCTGGTCTTCTTCAGTGCCAATGACATAACTGGACCAGAAAAAAGGTTCTGTTTGGAGAGCATGAGGAGCTAGAGGCTAAATTAAAAAGCAGAAATTCAAAGGTAATGATCTCTGGATTACTATCTGAGCCATGAGCAAATTAGTGTAGGATAAATAAAATTAGCGTTGAATGTGTGCCTCAAAGATTGGTGTGGGACAAACGGGTTTTGATTCATGGGACACTGGCACCAGTACCAGAGAAAATGGGAGCTGTGTTATTGGGACAGTCTTTCTTAATTCTTTCATGGGATGTGGGTGTCTCTGGCTAGGCCAACATTTGTTCTCCATCCTTAATTGCCATTGAATAGATTGACTTGCTAGGCCATTTCAGAGGGCATTTAAGAGTCAGCCACAATGCTATGGGTCTGGCGCCACATGCAGGCCAAACCAGGTAAGGACGGCAGATTTCGTTCCCTAAAGGACATTAGTGAACCAGATGAGTTTTTACAATAATTGATCATAGTTGCCAATGTCACCATTACTGAGACTAGCTTTCAATGCCAAACTGAGGAATTAGAGGGAATGAGGGCCTGAAAGAAAAAAGGTAGTACTGGAGAAATTAATGGTACTGTAAGTTGATAAATCCCCTGACCTATTGATCTACATCGCAGAGTGTTGAAAGAGGTGGCTGTAGAGATAGTGGATGCGTGAATGGTCATTTTCCAAAATTCTTGAGATTCTGGAACAGTTCTGCAGATGGAAGGTGGCAAATGTAACCCAATGTTAAAGAAAGGAAGAAGAGTGAAAAGGGGGAACTACAGACCTGTTAGCCTGACATCAGTGATAGGGAAAATGCAAAAATCTATTATAAAGGATGTGATATCTGGACACACAGAAAATAATGGTAAGATTGAGCAGACTCAACATGGATTTAAAAAAGGGAAATCATGTTTGACAAACCTGTTGAAGTAAGGGGGAACCAGTGGATGTGGTGTATTTGAATTTTCAGAAGGCTTTTAATAAGATCCTACACAGGAGGTTAGCAAACAAAATTAGGTCAGATGGGACTGGGGGATAATATACTGGTGTGGATTGTGAATTAGTTGATGAACAGAAAACAGAGTAGGAATAAACAGGTCATCCTTAAGTTGGCAGACTGTGGCTAGTGGGGTTCCACAAAGATTGGTGCTTGGGTCCCAGTATCAATGATTTGGATGCTGGGACCAAATGTAATATCTCCAAGGTTGCTGATGACACAAAATTAGGTGGGAATATGCAAAGTGGCTTTGTGGGGATTTAGACAGGCTAAGTGAGTGGGCAAGAACATGGCAGATAGAGTATAACGTGGAAAAATGTGAAGTTATCCACTTTGGTCGGAAAAACAGAAATGCAGAGTATTTCTTAAATAGTGGGAGGTTGGGAAGTGTTGATGTCCAAGGGGATCTCGGTGTCCTTTGTTCATGAATCACTGAAAGCTAGCATGCAGGTGCAGCAAGCAATTAGGAAGGCAAATAGTATGTTGGCCTTTATTACAAGAGGATTTGAGTTCAGGAGTAAAAATGTCTCGCTGGAATAGTACAGAGCCTTGGTGAGACCTCACCTGGAGTACTGTATTGCATACAGTTTTGGTCTCCTTACCTAAGGAAGGATATATTTGCCATAGAGGGAGTGCAACAAAGATTTACCAGACTGAACAATCCTGCTCTCCCAGGAATCAATGAGGAGAGATTGAGGAGACTGGGTCTGCATTCTGAGCTTAGAAGAATGAGAGGTGATTTCACTGAAACATATAAAATTCTTACAGGACTTGACAGGGTGGTGGTGGTGGAAGAGGTCTAGAACCAGGGGATACAGTCTCGGAATAAGAGGTAGGCCATTTAGAACTGAGATGAGGAGGAATTTCTTCACTGAGGGTGCTGAATCTTTGGAATTCTCTACCCCACAGGGCTGTTGAGACTCTGTTATTGAACATGTTCAAGACAGAGATCGATAGATTTCTACATATTAATAACTTCAAGGGATACAGGGGATAGTGCAGGACAATGGCATTGAGCTACAAGAGCAGCCATTATCTAGTTGAATGGTAGAGCAGGCTTGAGGAGCCAAATAGCCGATTCCTGCCCCTATTTCCAGTGTTTCTACACTGGCCTTGCCAGGGAGGCCCACATTTCATGAAAGAATAAAGAAAATCTGAAAAACAACCAGTCACCACTACTTTCTAATTTTTGTTCTTTAGCCAATTTAGTAACCATGTGCCACTATCTCTCTAAGCCCACTGGCTTCATTTTTACAATAAAGTCTTTTACGTGGTGCATCACCTTTCGAAAGTCCATATACACAACTGTAATACCCTCATCCATCTACTCTGTTATTGCATCAAAGAACTCAATCAAGCTAGACAAACCCATTTTGCCTTCAACAAATCTGTGATGACTTTCATTTATTAGCCCTTATTTTTTGTCAAATGCCAAGTAATTTCTCTCAGATTAAAGTCTCTAAAAGTTTCCCCACCACCAGCATTAAGTAGACTGGCTGAATTCCCCACATACAGCAGCAAGATGAACAACCAGTCGATTTGTTCTGTTTGTTGATGCTTTAGGTGAACGCTATCACAGGATTTGTAACATCAGCATGAGTAGGCATTGGAATGTCAGACAAGATTATGTACTCAAATCTGTGTCTGGGATCAGATAGCTGGCTGCAGGAAGAGGGATATGGGATCAGGGTGGTGATGTGGGATTAGAATACTGTGAAGGACAAACACCAACACAGCCTGGTTTGGCCGTGTAGCCCATTTCCGTATTGTTTCTAAGGAATTGATTCTGCCCCCTGGCTTTAACTGAGAATGCAACTAAATGAGCCAGGCTGATATCTAATAACTATGTAAATGCATGCACAGAGCCACAAAGCTAAGAGTGCTAACTTCAGAGCATCTTTGATAGTGATCAGCAGTTACCCACAAGAAAAGCATGAATTACACATGCCTGCTATTTCTTACCATTTCTGTCTCTCTGATACTCTTAGATTGAAGTGCTGGATGGACCAGATGAAAGTGGAGAAATGTTCACTCGTCCTGGAAAACTCTCTGATTATTTCCCTCGACCGTACCCCAATTCTGAGGCTGCAAGAGCAGCAAATAATGGATCTCTTCCACCCGACCTCACGTACATTGCAAATGCCAGGTACCTTCCTCACACTCACTGCTGCAATTTACTGTTCCTCATGGATTTTTGCTTACATTGTGAAATTTCTGGAAGTGAAATCTGTCCATTCATTTCTGTTTGCTTCCCATCTGAAGCTTCAATTTTTATTTCATGGGATGTGAGCATTGCTGGCTAGGCCCAGCATTTGTTGCACATCCCTAACTGCATTTGAGAAGGGCGGTGGTCAGCTGTTACTGTGAGCCGCTGCAGTCCAGATGGTATAGGTACGCCCACAGTGCTGTTAGGGAGGGAGTTCCAGGTTTTTGACCTAGTAGCAGTGAAGGAAACAGCAGTGTATTTCCAAGCCAGGATGGGGTGTGGCTTGCAGAGGAACTTGCAGGTACTATGCATCTGCTGCCCTTGTATTTCTAAGTGGTAGAGGTTGCAGGTTTAGAAGGTGCAGTAGAAGGAGCCGTGCTGAGTTGCTGCAGTACATCTTGTAGATGCCACTGCCACTGTGCATCAGTGGTGGAGGGAGTGAATGTTTAATTTGGTGAATGGGGTGCCTTTGTCTTGGATAGTGTCAAGCTTCTGGAGTATAGTTGGAGCTGCATTCATCCAGGCAAGTGGATAGTATTTCATCACGCTCTTTACCTTGTGCATTGTCACTGGTGGACAGGCTTTGGGAACATACAAACAAGGAGCAGGGATAGGCCATTCGGGCCCTTGAGCCTGCTCTGTCATTTAACAAGATTATGGCTGATCTGATGGTAACCTGAAATCTGCATTCCGCCTACCCCTGATAGCCATCACCCCCTTGCTTACCAAGAATCTATCCACCTCTGCTTTAAAAATATTCAAAGACTCTGCTTCTACTGTCTTTTCAGGACCAGAGTTCCAAAGACTCACGATCCTCAAAAAAAAAATTTGCCTCATCTCTGTTGTAAGTGGATGACAAAGTATTTTTAAACACTGACCCCTAGTACTAGATTCTCCCACAAGAGGAAACATCCACCCTGTCAAGACCCTTCAGGATTTTATATGTTTCAATCAAGTCGCCTCTTACTCTTCTAAACTCCAGTGGATACAAGCCTAACGTGTCCAACCTTTCCTCATAAGACAACCCACTCATTTGAGGTATTAGTCTGGTAAACTTTCTCTGAACTGCTTCCAACGCATTTACATCCATCCTTAAATAAGGTGACCAATACTGTACGCAGTACTCCAGATGTGGTCTCACTAATGCTCTGTATAACTGAAGCATAACCTCCCTACTTTTGTAATCAATTCCCCTCACAAGAAATGATAACGTTCTATTACCTTTCCTAATTACCTGCTGTACCTGCATACTAGCCCCTTCTGAATCTGCACTAGATTACCCAAATCCCTTGGCATCTCAGAGTTCTGCAATCTCTCACCATTTAGATAATGTTTCTTTTATTCTTCCTGCCAAAATGGACAATTTCACATTTTCCCACATTATGCTCCATTTGCCATGTCTTTGCCCACTCACTTAACTATATGAATCTTTTTGTTAACCTCCTTTTGTCCTCTTCACGACCCACTTTCCTACCTATCTTTGTGTCAGCAAATTTGGAAACCATCCCATCCAGGATATTTATATAAATTGTAAACAGTTGAGGTCCCAGCAATGATCCCTGTGACACATCACTCGTTACATCTTGCCAACCTGAAAAAGACCCATTTATGCCTATTCTCTGTTTCCTGTTAGCTAGCCAATCTTCCATCCATGCCAATATGTTATCCCCTACACCATGAGCTTATATTTTCCACAATAACCTTTGATGTGGCACTTTATCAAATGCTTCCTGGAAACCTAAGTACGGTACGTCCACCTTTATCCACAGCACATGTTATTTCCTCAAAGAATTCAAATAAATTGGTTAAACATGCTTTCCCTTTCACCAAACCATGTTGACTCTACTGGATTACCTTGAAGTTATGCAAGTGCCTTGCTTATAGCTTCTTTAATAATAGCTTCTAATGTTTTCCCCATGACAAATGTAAAGCTAACTGGCCTGTAATTTCCTGCTTTCTGTCTCCCTCCCACATTTGCTATCTTCCAATCTAATGGGACCTTCCCTAAATCTAGGGAGGTTTGGAAAATTAAAACCAATGCATCAGCTATCTCACTAGCCACTTCTTTTAAGACCCTAGGATGAAGTCCATCAGGATCTGGGCACTTGTCAGCCTGCAGCTCCAACAATTTACTCAGTACCACTTCTCTGGCGATTGTAATTTTAACTTCCTCCCTCTCTTCCGTTTCCTGATTTATAGCTGCTTCTGGGATGTCACTTGTATCCTCTAGAGTGAAGTCTGGAGGTAAGTTGCTCGCTGCAGCATTCCAAATGTCTGACCTGCTCTTATAGCCACAATATTTATGTGGCTGGTCCAGTTCAATTTTTGGTGAATGGTAACCCTTAGGATGCTGATATTGGGAGATTCGGCAATGATAATGCTGTTGAATGTCAAGGGGAGATAGTTAGATCCTCTCTTGTTGGAGTTGATCATTGCCTAGCACTCATGGCATGAATATTGACTTGCCACTTATCAGCCCAATCCTGAATGTTATACAGAACTTGTATACAGGCACAGACCGCTTCGGTATTTGAGGAATTGCGAACAGTATTGAACACTGCAATCAGTGAACATCCCCACTTCTGACCTTATGATGGAATGAAGGCCATTGATGAAGCAGCTGATGATGGTTGGGCCTAGGACACTACCCTGAGGAACTCCTGTAGTGATGTCCTGGAACTGAGATGATTGACCTCCAACAATTACAACCATCTTTCTTTGTGCTGGATATGATGCTAGCCAGTGGAGTGTTTACCCATGATAACCATTGATTTAATTCTGCAGGGGCTCCTTGATGCCACACTCGGTCAAATGCTGCCTTACTGTCAAGGGCAGTCATTCCCATCTGACTTCTAAAGCTCAGCTCTTTTGGCCATGTTTGGACCAAGGCTGTAATGAGGTCTGGAGCTAAGTGCCCTGGTGGAACCCAAACTGAGCATCAGTGAGCAGGTTATTGCTATGGAAGTGCTGCTTGATAACACTGTCAATGACACAATTGCCTTCCTAGAAAAGAGTGGACAGTCCCCACATCCCTTGGTCCCAACAGGCAATGAAAATTGGTAAATGTTGGAGAATCCCCATATGTCGATCTAACCTATGGTTCTGTATGTGTGTGCTGATGAAAACAAGAACAGATATATGATCTGTAGTTCAGTTCTATGTAGGGATTCTCTTCTGCTGCAAGGCAAGTGTTGACTCACTTGTGTAAAGCCATTCATTTCCAAAAGACAGATTGGTGAAACATTCAGTCTCTGGTTGTGCATGAATACATTACAGTGTTGGTGGGAGAACACCTCATTACCAAAACACTGGCATATTTAAGTGCCGCACACCTGCATGTCCACAGTGCCCTGAAACCCTGCTTTTGGTGAGGGTCACCTTTTGTGACCCTGTCTGTGGCGTCTTTGGGACTGCTTGGTAAGGACATTGAAGCAATCAAGAATGTGTGGAGCAAGGTTAGGAGATATTTCTTTACACACACAGCTCTTGGAGCAGAAGATGCTTTCCCTCAACCTGCTTGAGACGGAGACTGTTGAATTCTTTAAGGGAAAATTGGGCAATAGGATGAGATCACGGCAGTGGCATTAGCTTGGGATTGCTACAGGGCTATTGAGTGTATGGGGTAATGTGAATAGTTTGGGATTGATACAGGGATATGGGGAGAGAGTGGGGAAGTGAGATTAGTTTGGGCATTGATTCAGGGATATGAGGAGAGAGTGGGGAAGTGAAATTAGTTTGGGCATTGATATAGGGCTATGGAGATAAAGTGGGGCAGTGGGATTAGTTTGGGATTGATACAGAGTGATGGGAAGAGGGTGCTGCAGTGGGATTAGTTTGGGATTGATACAGGGTGATGGGAAGAGGGTGCTGCAGTGGGATTAGTTTGGGATTGATACAGGGTGATGGGAAGAGAGTGGTGCAGTGGATTAGTTTGGGATTGATACGGGGCTATGGGGAGAGGTTGGGACAATGGGATTAGTTAGGAGTTGCTCTAGCAGAGCTGATGCTTATGGGCCAAATGGCCACCTCTTGTTCTGTAAAATCAATGGTTCTAAAAAATCTAGAATGAAGACATCCTACCCTGGGTCCAATCACTCAGTCCAAAATGCTTTGCCATGGTCTTCACCAAGAGAAGGAATTGAAACATAAAGTAGAATCTGCTGTAAGACTTTGTTCTGTAGAAAATCCTTGATGAAATTTTGAACTTTAAGAAATGTGGACTCATTGTTCTTCTTTGGTTGTGTAGACATGGTGGTGAGGATTATATCTTCACCTTGCTCACTGGTTACTGTGACCCTCCTGCTGGCATCAGTCTCCGAGAAGGGCTACATTACAACCCGTACTTCCCTGGTCAGGCTATTGGAATGGCCCCTCCAATCTATGATGAAGCCGTTGAGTATGAGGATGGTAAGACTTGGATCTTGTATTCCTGACATCACTGACACTCACTCCACATTCTGACCAATGCCCTCTGGTGCTTTCTCTGATAAGCTTTTCCATTAAAAACATTCAAAGCGCTGCTTCATCCACAGCTGGAGCACTTGTAGACATCAGAGCACTACAGCTTAGAATGAAATAATTGCCTTGGAAAGGAGTACCCCTTGACCAAATTGACCAGAATGTTACCAGGGCTCCAAGAAAAGGTTACAAAGAGAGAATGCATGAACTAGGCTAATATTCCCAAAATATTGAAGTTTGAGTTGATTTGATTGAAGTGTTAGGATTTTGAACGCAATTGATAGGTAAATAGAAATTTTCTCCACTGGTGGGAAAGTCTGGGACGAAGGAAACAACCTTAAAATCAGAGTTAGTCTATTCAGTAGAGAAGTTAGGAAACAATTCTTCACACAAAGGGTAGTAATCGTATGAAACTCTCTCCAACTAAAAGCAGTTGATGCTAGCTTAATTAATCATCTTAAATCTGAAAATGGTTGCGTTTTTTCTAGATGAGGGCATAAAAGGATATGGAATCGAGGCAGGTGGATGGACTTTGGATACAGATGAACCATAATGTTGAATGGCACATCAGGCTCAATGGGCTGAATGGCCTCCTGTTCCTGTGAAAGAGCTGATGATGAACATTAATCAGAGCACATAAGGTTCAAGTATTAAGTGTTTAGAACTGAGCTTTAGTGGTCAGGGTTTCGTCCCTAGTCTGTACTGAGTTAGTTGGTCTGAGCCCTGCAGTTGGCCTCACTGTTAATGGAGGATAATGACCGACAATACTGAGAGTCTCTGATCTCTGCAGTGAATGGGACCATGAGGGAGGAAAACTTGTACTTCTGTGAATTTCAACCCAGGTCTGAGGTGAAAGGACGATCAATGCACATTCTAGCTCCACATCTTTCCGATATCTGCCTCACAAAGCTTACCTCCAAATATGCTATTGCAGGCTGAATGGCGCCAGACCAAAGCCCAGTTCCCTCATTTTATGAAAATGATGTTATGGCAGATATGATTGTGATAACTCACATTGCTGTATAACTGGCTGTCTGTGAACCTGAGTGTTGAAGCTTGCATTATGCCACTAACATTGTGTGCGTGCGTCTGTGTGTGCACCTTTTCAGACTCCTGGAGCTTGCTAACTTAGTGCTGGACTCTCTCCTAATGTGTAGGTACCCCAGCCTCGATGAGTCAGATCGCTAAAGATGTCTGCACATTCCTGCGTTGGACTGCCGAACCAGAACACGACCAGCGTAAAAGCATGGGCCTGAAGGTCAGTTCCATACTCCAATTTTGATGTTCTGTCATGCAATGTGGGCATCACTGGCGAGGCCAGCTTTTATCTCACATTTCTGTTGAGTCAGTTAAGTGGCTTGCTGGGCCACTACAGAGGCCGAGGATTTAATGTTGATGTGGGACTGCGGTCGGATAGGCTCAGAGCAGGTAGAATCATAGAGGTCTACAGCACAGAAAAAGGCCCTTCGGCCCATCGAGTTTGCACCAGTCAAACAAGTACCTAACTATTCTAATCCCATTTTCCAGCACTAGGCCCATAGCCCTGTATGCCATGGCATCGCAAGGGCACATCCAAATACTTCTTAAATGTTATGAGGGTTTCTGCCTCTACCACCCTTTCAGGCAGAGAGTTCCAGATTCCCATCACCCTCTGAGTGGAAAAATTCTTCCTCACATCCCCTCTAAACCTCCTGCCCCTTACCATAAATCTATGCCCCCTGGTTATCGATCCTCCACCAAGGGGAAAAGTTCCTTCCTGTCTACTCTATCTATGCCCCTTCTAATTTTATACACTTCACTCATGTTCCCCCTCAATCTCCTCTGCTACAAGGAAAATATTCCCAGTCTATCCACTCTCTCCTCATAACTAAAGCTCTCCAGCCCAGGCAACATCCTGGTAAATCTCCTCTGCACTCTCTCTAGTGCAATCACATCTTTCCTATAATGCAGCTTCCAGAACTGCATGCAATACTCTAGTTGTGGCCTAACCAGCATTTTATACAATTCCAGCATAACCTCCTTACTCTTATATTCTATGCCTTGGCTAATAAAGGCAAGTATCCCATATGCCTTCTTAACCATCTTATCTACTTGTCCCGCTACCTTAAGGGATCGGTGGACATGTACACCAAGGTCCCTCTGATCCTCGGTACTTCCCAGAGCCCTACCATTCATCATGTATTCCCATGCCTTGTTTGTCCTGCCCAAGTGCAACACCTCACACTTATCCAGATTAAATTTTATTTGCCATTGATCAGCCCATCTGACCAGCCCGTCTATATCCTGTAATCTAAGGCTATCCTCCTCATTGTTTACCATCCCACGAATTTTTGTGGCATCTGTGAACTTACTGATCAATCCTCCTAAAATCAGGTCTAAATTGTTTATATATACCACAAATAGCAAGGGACCCAACACCAATCCCTGTAGAACCCCACTGGACACAGGCATCCAGTCACAAAAACACTCCTCAACCATCACCCTCTGCTTCCTGCCACTCAGCCAATTCTGGATCCGATTTGCCAAATTGCCTTGGATCCCATGGGCTCTTACCTTCATTATCAGTCGCCCATGCGGGACCTTCCATCAAAAGCCTTGCTGAAGTCCAAATAGACTACGTCAAATGCATTGCCCTCATCTACACACCAAAACAAAAGATATTCACTTAACAGAGCTGTTAGAAAGCATGCTTTAGAATCACCGGTTCTATGTTAAACTAGGTGGGAAGCGCAGCAGGTGGCGTATTCAGAAGAATGATCTTCTTCAGGGAAACGTGCTTGCACCGCTGCTGTATAACATCTACACAAATGACCAACCTATAGACGGTGTCACACGCCGTTTTATATATGCTGATGACTTATGTGTCACTGCCTGAAGCACTGCTTTTAACCCTGTGGAGAAAACACATTCTGAGGCCTTGGAGGGACTAACATCCTACTATGAAGAAAGCCACCTTCACACAAACCCATCAAAATTGCAAGTTTGTGCATTCCACCTCAGAAAGCGTGAAGCCAAACGCCAGCTTAAAGTAACCTGGTGTGGAGCAACACTGACACATCTACTTAGGAGACACCCTTGACAGATGCCTCACCTTCAAGAACCACATCGAAAAGACAAAGGCAAAAGTGAGCGCACAATACAACATCCTGAATAAGCTCACTAACACAAAACGGGGAGCAAGCTGGAAAACATTGGAACCAGTGCACTTGCTCTTTGCTATTCCACTGCCAAACACGCCTGCCCTGCATGGCAAAGGTGTACTGGTGCTAAGAAGATGGATGCCGTTCTGAATGCAAGCTGCTGACTTATCACAGGTTGTTTAAAACCAACAAACATCCCGGCGGGTATCGCTCCTCCTGATAATAAGAAGAACGGTAACCAGCAGGAAAGAGCGACTGTGTTGAACATCAGATGAGAGGCACCCTCTACATGGTCATACACCTCCAACCAGCCGCCTAAAGTCAAGGAAGAGCTTCATGAACAGTGCTCCATTGCAATCAACCCCATCTGAAGCCCGCATCGCCTTGTGGAAAGACCAGCTCGCCAGTCTCGAACAACCCCCAGCGATGGAAATTCTACTGGATGAAAGCCTTCCCCCAGGAGCTAATTGCAACTGGGCAACCTGGAAGTGCCTTAACAAACTTAGCACTGGTGTAGGTCATTCAAAGGTGTCACTAAGCAAATGGGGATATACAACCAGCCTGACAACTTGTGAATGTGGAACTGAGCCACAGACTATGTAACATCTCCTGCAATGCCTATTGCTAGAGGAACCCTGCACTGTTGAAGATCTTGCTGAATTCAGTAATTAGGCACAAAAATGTGTCCAGTTCTGGCTGGGCCATGTATACACTGTCCGTGGACACGATAAGAAGATGATCTACACACCTGGTCACCTCTTCGAAAAAGTCAATCAAATTGGTCAGACATGACCTCCCCTTAACAAAACCATGTTGACTGTCCTTGATTAATCCCGGCCTCTCCAAGTGTAGATTAATTCTGTCCCTCAGAATTGCTTCCAAAAGTTTCCCCACCACTGAGGTTAGACTGACTGGCCTGTAGTTCCCTGGTTTATCCCTTCCTCCCTTCTTGAATAATGGTACCACACCGGCTGTCCTCCAGTCCTCTGACACCTGTCCTGTGCCCAGAGAGGTATTGAAAATTATTGCCAGCGCCCCTGCTATCTCCCCCCTCGCCTCCCTCAACAGCCTGGGATACATTTCATCCAGGCCTGGAGATTTATCTACTTTTAAGCCTGCCAGACCACTTAGAACCTCCTCCCTTTCTATGCTAATTTCTTTAATTATATCACAGTCCTTCTGCCTGATTTCCATACCCACGTCGTCCCTCTCACTTGTGAACACGGACACAAAGTATTCATTTAGAACCCTACCCTACGTCTTCCAGCTCCACACACAAATTACCACTATGGCCCTTAATGGGCTCTACTCTTTCCCCATATATCCTCTTACTCTTAATGTACTTGTAAAATAACTTTGGATTTTCCTTTATTTTACCTGCCAATGTTTTTTTCATGCTCCATTTTTGCTCTCCTAATTTGTTTTTTAAATTCGCCCCTACACATTCTATACTCCTCTAGGGTTTCCTCTGTTTTGAGCCTTTGGTATCTGCCATAAGCCTCCCTTTTTCTCTTTATTCACTCCTGTATATCCTTCGTTATCCAGGGTTCCCTGGATTTATTGGTCCCACCCTTTATCTTTACTGGAATATGTTGGCCCTGTACTCTTCCTATTTCCTTCTTGAATGAGTCCCGCTGCTCTGATGCAGATTTACCTAAAAATATCAGCTCCCAGTCCACTCTGGCCATATCTGGTCTCATTAAAATCGTCCTTCCCCCAATTTAGAACCCTGATTTCTGGTCCATCCTTGTCCTTTTCCATAACAACCTTGAATTAACAGAGTTATGATCACTGTCTGCAAAATGTACCCCCACTGATACCTCTACCACTTGCCGGGCTTCATTCCCTAAAATTAAGTCCAGGACCACCCCCTCTCTTGTAGGACCTTCTACACACTGGCTTAAAAAGCTCTCCTGGATGCACTTTAAGAATTCCACTCCCTCTAAACCTATCACACTATGACTAACCCAGTTAATGTTGGGGAAGTTGAAATCCCCCACTATTACTACCCTATTATTTTTACACTTCTCTGAAATTTGCCTGCATATCTGCTCTTCTATTTCTCTCTGACTGTTTGGGGGCCTATAGTACACTCCCAGCAATGTGATTGCACCTTTTTTATTTTTAAATCCTATCCATGTGGCTTCATTTGAGATGTCATCCCTCCTTACTGCTGTAATTGATTCCTTAATCAATACTGTGATACCCCCTCCTCTTTTACCTCCTTCCTTGTCTCGCCTGAAGACCCAATATCCTGGAATATTGAGCTGCCAATCCTGCCTCTCTATCAACCATGTCTCTGTGACAGCAATGACATCATACTCCCATGCGTTAATTTGTGCCCTCAACTCATCTGCCTTATTTGTCAGACTCCTTGCATTAAAATAAATACCATCCAACCTTGCCAAGCTCCCTTGTGCCTTAACTGGTCTAGAAGTTCTATGCCTTCTAGACTCAGTTGCTCGCTCTTCTAATTTTGACTGTGCATCTCCCCCTGAAGCACCTCTCAGGATCCCATTCCCCTGCCAAGTTAGTTTAGACTTTAGGTAAGGACAGTGTTAATGAACCAATTTGGTTCTTACAACAATCTGATTGTCACATCCTGTTGAAAGGCAGTTGAGTGGAGATCGGAAACTGAGCTCGGTCTTGGCAAGAGTTTACCAGTATTGGTTATGTTGTTAAGAGGGACTTTATGTGATCGGGGGTAATATTATTCTGTGCTAAAGTAATCCTCCTGATGAGTCAGTGAGCAACATTGCTGGTACAGATCTTTACAGGCTGCATTATTGAAACTTCTCTTCCCAAGGATTCAGAGGAGGAACTAGGGGTCACTGTTAAAATAAGCGTCACCCATTTAAGAAAGATGATAATTTTTTTCTGAGGGTCATGAGTCTTTGCAGCTCCCTTCCTCAAAATGTCATCGAAGGAGAGTCTTTGAGACTTGTTATGGCAGAGGTAGATAGATTCTTAATAAGCATGGTTATCAGGGATAGGCAGGAATGTGGATTTGAGGTTACAATCAGATCAGCCATGATCTTACTGATGGCAGAGCAGGCTCAAGGGGCCGAGTGGCCTACTCCTGCTCCTAATTCCTACATTCATATTTTGGCAAAATAGGTGATGCAGGAACTTGAGCTCCCAGAAGGGGCACAATGTGGGATCATGCACACTGCCCATTGACTGACGACCATTTCTTTAGAACTTCGACATTTAAAGAGAAATGGAGCACTCTGCTTCCTTGTGGCATATGATTAACATCATTGTCCACAGTTTGAGGAAGGGATGGTGAGACTGGGCCAGGACTTTATTGCTTTCTATGGTTCTTCACTGGAACCTGCTTGATTTGATGTTGACTTGGGACAGATTGAGCTCAGTCTTGCTGTCATCTCAGTGTTTATAGGAGGGACAAGGGTTCCTTAGCTACTGTACCTGCCACTGTCAGTAACAATGGAAACATACCTCCGAGTACACCTATACTTCAGGAGAGGGAGGTGTATAAAGAGGAATTTGTGATGGGGTAGCAGTGGTAATGGTGGTACATTGAGTGACTAATTTATACTGCACAACTTCACATGACTATGAAAAAGATTTTTATAACACCTTTCATGCTTCATCCTGAAGTACTTCACAGCCAATGTGGTAGTTTAAGTGCAGTCACTGTTGTATTACAGTGGGGGAAACAGGATTAATTGGACAGTTCTTTCAAAAGAGCTGCCACAGGCGCGATGAGCCAAAAAGCCTTTTTCTATGCTGTAAGATTCTGATTGAGCTTCTCTTTTACAGCTGCTGATGTTCTCGGCTCTGCTTTGGCCACTGCTTTACTACATGAAGAAGCACCGATGGTCTGTTTTAAAGAGTAGGAAGATTGCCTACAGACCTCCAAAATAACTCGACATCAGGGATACTCAACTCCAGCAGCGCTTGACCGCCTGCATTCTCAGCCAACATGTATAGTTTCTGGGTGGGGGCCGGGGGGGGGGGGGGGGGGATCAAAAATAATGAACAGACATTCATCAGGGATTTATTAAAGCATAGCACTATTAATAGTAATATCTATTGTCACACTCATGGGATCAATGGGTGGATTGCTGGCTGTGATTAAACCAATGCTCCAACAAACAATGACTTCCAAACCTAAATGTGCTCCATTGGCTGTCCAACAGCAACCTTTTAAAAATATCAGCGGTTTTAGAAATAAATTTGGAGCAACGCTGCCATCCAGTAGCTGGTGAATATTGTCTTTCACTAATAATAACAGAATACAAACCTTGGCTTTTGGTCTTCACAGAATTCAATCTTCAAATAGGGTAGGGATTTTGGAGTCCTATTTATTAAACATGGACATCATGCATAAGATGTGGGAAGAAAATTCCCTGGCCTCACTGGGGCTTCCTGGAGATTTTAATGCTGGTGGAGTAGCACTGAGAATCATGCCCCAAGTCTGCAGGTTCTAAGTGCTGGTCTTATTGGAGAAATGCTCTCTGAGAAAACTCGCTGTTCTGAACCATTAACAAGCAGTTGGAATCCCCTCATTGTGTCTGTCATAAGGAGAGTCAATCTCATTTTAATTTACTTCCAGAGTACATTGTTTTTGATGTGTGTTTGGTCCTACTGTGAGTTGAAGGATTCCTCCTTTAAATCATTACTATACACAGCATTTGTGTAAATATTTAATAAGTTGAAATGTTTAATAAATACTATGCTGCGGACCTGTTCTGTGTTGGTCTTCCACCCTGTGTTCATCTCTGTCCTGTCTGTACCCTATGCCCCTACTTAAGAAATAAGAGCAGACCATATAGCCTTCAAGTCTGCTCCACCATTCAATATAACCATTGCTGATCTTCCACTATTCTGCCCACTCCCCATATCCTTGATTTCTTGAGAGATCAAAAATCTCTCAATCTTAAAATGTATTCAATGATGGAGCATCCACAACCCTCTGGGGTAGAGAATTCCGAAGATTCACAAGCCTTTTGAGTGAAGGAATTTCTCCTCATCTCAGTCCTAAGTGATCAGCCCCTTATACTGAGACTGCGTCCCCATGTTATAGATTCTCCAGTCAGGGGAAACAACCTCAGCATTTACCCTATCAAGCTCCCTAATAATCGTGAATGTTTCAATGAGATCGCCTTTCATTCTCCTAAACTGCACTCCTATACTAGCCCAATTTATTCAGCCTCTCATCTAATGAAACTTCACTGTACTACCTCCAAGACAAGTATATCCTTCCTTAAATATGAAGACTAAAACTGCACACAGTATTCCAGGTTTGGTCCTGTATAATTGTAGCAAAACTTTCTTGTTTTTTATATTCCAATTCCTTTGCAATAAAGGCCAACGTGCCATTTGCCTTCCTAATTGCTTGCTGTACCGGCAAGCTAACTTTGTGTTCCTTGTATAAGTATACCCAAGTCCCTCTGAACATCAATATTTACCTGTTTTACATCTTCTAAAAAATATTCTGATTTTCTATCCTCCCATAATTCCCCACATTATATTCCATCTACCAGCTGTTGCCCTGTCAAAATCTCTTTGCAGCTGCCAGGTCCTCTTCATTTACAATCCCACCTAGTTTTGTATCATCAGCAAATTTAGATATGTTACTTTGTCTAAGTCATTAATATAGATTATAAATAACTGACACTCCACTAGTCACAGGCTGCCAACTGGAAAATGCCCCATTTATCTCTACTCTTTGCTTTCTGTCTATTAACCAATCCTCATCTTGCATATTAACCTTTTGTGTGGCACCTTATCGTGTACCTTTTGGAAAATGTATATCTACTGGTTCCCCTTTGGATACCCTACTAGTAACTTTCTCAAAGAACTCTAATAAGTTTGTCAGACAATTTCCCCTTTGGAAAACCTTGTTGACTATCTAATCATACTGTTTTTCTAAGTGCGTTAAGACTTTCTTAATAATAGATTCCACTCTTTCCTTATGACTGATGCCAGGCTAACTGCTTGTAGTTCCCAGTTTTCTCTTTCCCTCCTTCCTTGAATAATGGTGTTATATTTACTAATTTCAATCTGCTAGGGCCATTGTAGAATCTAAGGAATTTTAGAAAATCATAACCAGCGCATCTATTTCTGTAGCTTTTTTTAGAACCCCAGGGTGTGGTCATCAGATCCTGGGGATTTAAGTGTGATGATTAAGCAACAACAATGTCAATTGGCTGGGGCAGTATGGGGAAGGAGCTCCTCTGTCCAAAGGTTCTGGTTTTATGACTCTATATGTGTCAGCAGGAATTTTATTTGTACATATGGACAGCTGCAGTTTCAGGATGTAAAAATATTATTTGTAACCTCTGACTCTAAACACATTTAGCAGGTGGGAGCTGGGTAACATGAAGTTGAAGTAAGTTGTGCATCTTCTAACATTTAAAACTGATGATCCACATCTTGTCTACTAGAGTGTCACCTCAGGTTAAGTGCTCAAGTTATGGCGTGACACCCAAATCCATGACCTGCACAATCTAGAAGAACAACCACTTGTATGTTACCTTCCAAGCCACACACCATCCTGACGTGGAACTATATTACTATTCCTTCACTCCATTCAGAGTCAAAATCCTGGAACTCTGACAGCATTGCGGGTGTACCTACAACAGCGACTGCAGCGGTTCAAGGATAAGGCTCACCGTGATCTTCCCAAGGGTAATAAATGCTAGTCTAGCTAATGGCACTACATCTGAGACATCATGATTAAAAATTGATCATTAAAAATACACACCATGGCCCTGACCCTGAGGTAATTTAAATGTGAAGGTGTATCTGCTGATGCACTGGCTTTAATTTTCCAAAATTCCCTAGATTCGGGGGAGGTTCCATTAGATTGGAAAATAGCAAAACTAACTCCTTTATTCAAAAAGGGAGAGAAACAGAAGTCAGGAAACTCCACAGGCCAGTTAACCTAACATCGTCATAGGGAAAATGTTAGAAGCTATTATTAAAGATGTTATAGCAGGGCACTTAGAAAAATTCAAGGCAATCAGGCAGAGTCAATATTGTTTCGTAAATGCGAAATCATGTTTAACCAATTTATTGGCGTTCTTTGAAGGAGTCACGTGCTATGGATGAATCGGTGGATGTACTGTACTTGGATTTCCAAAGGCATTTGATAAAGTGCCATATCAAAGGTTATTGCAGAAAATAAAAGCTCATGGTGTTTGGGGTAACGTATTGGTCTAGATAGATGATTGGCTAGCTAACAGAAAGCAGTTGACAGAAATGGGTCTTTTTCCATTTGGCAAGATGTGATGGCAGTGCTGGGACTTCAACTTTTTACAATTTTATGTAAATAACTTGGATGAAGGGACTGAAGGAATGGTGGCTAAATTTGCTGACAACACAAAGATAGGAAAGAAAGTAAATTGTGAAGAGGACGTAAGGAGGCCACAAAGTGTCATATATAGGTTAAGTGAGTGCACAAAGATCTGGCAAATGGAATATAATGTAGGCAAATGTGAAGTTGTTCATTTTGGCAGGGAGAATAAAAAAGCTTATATAAATGGTGAGAGTTTGCAGAGTTCAGATTCAGAAGGATCTGTGCATGAATCACAAGGTTAGTATGCAAGTAATTAGGAAAGCTGATGAAATGTTATTGTTTATTGTGAGGGGAATTGATTATGAAAGTAGGGAGATTATGCTTCAGTTGTACAGGGCATTGGTGAGACCACATCTGGAATATTGTGAACAGTACTGGTCTCCTTATTTAAAGAAAGATGTAAATGCATTAGAAACAGTTCAGAGAAGGTTTACTAGACTAATGCCAGGAATGGGCAGGTTGTCTTATGAAAAAAGGCTGGACAGGTTAGGCTGGAATTTAGAAGAGTGAGAGGTGACTTAATTTAAACCTTTAAGATCCTGAGGAGTCCTGACAGGGTGGATGTGGAGAAGGTGTTTCCTCTTGTGGGAGAATCTAGAACGAGCGGTCACTGCTTAAAAATAAGGGGTTGCTCATTTAAGTCAGAGATGAGAATTTTTTCTCCAAGGATTGAGAGTCTCTGGAACTCTATTCCTCAAAAGGCGGTAGAAGCAGAGTCTGAATATTTTTAAGGCAGAGCTAGACAGATTCTTGATTAAGAAGGGGGTGAAAGGTTATCGGGGATAGGCAGGAATGTGGGGTTGAGGTTACAATCAGATCAGCCATGATCTTGAACGGTGGAGCAGGCTTGCAGGGCTGAGTGGCCTACTCCTGCTCCCAATTCGTAGGAGTTGTTGCATAATGCTAGGCTTTACAAATTTTGGGAACCAAAAAAGAAAAAATGGTAAAGATACATTGCTGGTCAGTCAGCGTCACGGAGACCTCCTATTTATATCAGTTCCTATACAAATTCTAAGCCAGTAAAGTTGCTGAAAATTGGAACTATAAAGGACTTGCATTTGTGTAGCACCTTTAACAACTTCAGGATGTACCAATATGCTTGACAAATAATGAAGTGCCATGAAATCACTTGTAATATAGGAAAACAGCCAATCTGCACAGCAAGCTCCCACAAATAGCAATAAAACCACTGACGATATAATCTGTTTTAATATATTGCAAAGAGGGATACCTATTGGCCTGGCCACCAGCAAGAACTCTCCTGCTGTCAGAATACATCCAGAGAATCTATTACACCCAACTGAGAGGGTAGATGTGGCCACAACTAGTGGTTTATTAGAAATACTGACCCTTTGACAGCGTGGCGCTTCCTCAGGACTGACGCTCCAACAGCGCGGTGCTCCCTCAGCACTGTTGAGTGAGACAAGGGAGAAAATAACAGGAGCGCTGGCAATTTTCAATACCTCTCTGGCTGCAGGAGAGGTGCCAGAGTACTGGAGGACAGCCAATGTGGTACCATTATTCAAGAAGGGAGGAAGGGATAAACCAGGGAACTACAGGCCAGTCAGTCTAACCTCAGTGGTGAGGAAACTATTGGAAGCAATTCTGAGGGACAGAATTAATCTACACTTGTAGAGGCAGGGATTAATCAAGGACAGTCAGCATGGTTTAGTTAAGGAGAGGTCATGTCTGACCAATTTGATTGAATTTTTTGAAGAGGTGACCAAGTATGTAGTTGAGGGCAATGCAGTTGACGTAGTCTTTTGATAAGGTCCCTCATGGGAGACTGCTAACGAAGGTAAGATCCCATGGGATCCAAGGCAATTTGGCAAATTGGATCCAGAATTGGCTGAGTGGCAGGAAGCACAGGGTGATGGTCGAGGGATGTTTTTGTGACTGGATGCCTGTGTCCAGTGGGATACCACAGGGATCGGTGTTGGGTCCCTTGCTATTTGTGGTATATACAAACAATTTAGACCTGAATGTAGGAGGGTTGATCAGTAAGTTCACGGACGACACAAAAATTGGTGGGGTGGTAAATGGTGAGGAGGATAACCTTAGATTACAGGAGGATATAGACGGGCTGGTCAGATGGGCTGATCAGTGGCAAATGTAATTTAATCTGGATGAGTGTGAGGTGATGCACTTGGGCAGGACAAACAAGGCACGGGAATTCACGATGAATGGACCCTGGGAAGTACTGAGGATCAGAGGGACCTTGGTGTACATGTCCACTGGTCTCTTAAGGTAGTGGGACAGGTAGATAAGGTGGTTAAGAAGGCACATGGGATACTTGCCTTTATTAGCCGAGGCATAGAATATAAGAGCAGGGAGGTTATGCTGGAACTGTATAAAATGCCAGTTAAGCCACAGCTAGAGTATTGCGTGCAGTTCTGGAATCCGCATTATAGGAAGGATGTGATTGCACTAGAGTGCAGAGATTTACCAGGATGTTGCCTGGGCTGGAGAGTTTTAGTTATGAGGAGAGATTGGATAGACTAGGGTTATTTCCCCTGTAGCAGAGGAAATTGAGGGGGGACATGATTGAGGTTTATAAAATTATGAGGGGCATAGATAGGGTAGACAGGAAGGAACTTTTCCCCTTGGTGGAGGGATCAATAACCAGGGGGCCTAGTTTTAAGATAAGCGGCAGGAGGTTTAGAGAAGATGTGAGGAAGAATTTTTTCACCAAGAGGGTGGGTGGAACCTGGTACTCACTGCCTGAAAGGGTGGTAGAGGCAGAAACCCTCATAACATTTAAAAAGTATTTGGATGTGCATTTGCGATGCCATGGTATACAAGGCTATGGGCCTAGTGCTGGGAAATGGGATTAGAATAGTTAGGGACTTGTTTAACTGGTGCAGACTTGATGGGCCAAAGGGCCTTTAGCTGTGCTGTAGACCTCTATGACTGTATGACTCTATAACTATGACTTTATCTATGACTCTATCTATGATTATGACTCTATGACCCTTTCTAGGACTATGACTTTATCTATGACCATAACTCTATTGATGACTCTTTGAGTATGACTCTATCAATGACTCTATCTGTGACTATCAGTCTATCTATGACAATGACTCTATCAATGACTCTATCTGACAAAAACAAAAAACTGCGGATGCTGGAAATCCAAAACAAAAACAGAATTACCTGGAAAAACTCAGCAGGTCTGGCAGCATTGGCGGAGAAGAAAAGAGTTAAACTCTTTTCTTCACCACCGATGTTGCCAGACCTGCTGACTCTATCTGTGACAATGGCTCTATCTATGACTCTATGATTCTATCTATGACCATCTACGACTATGACTCTAGGACTATGACTCTAGGACTATGGCTCTATCTACGAATCTATCTATGACTCTATGACTCTACGACTCTATCGATGACTGACTCTATCTATGACGCTAAGACTATGACTCTATGACTGTGATTCCATGATTGTAACTCTATGACTGTGACTGTATGGCTCTATCTATGATTATGACCGTATCTATGATGTATCTATGACTATGGTCTATGACTCCATGATTCTATCTCTGACTCTATCTATGACTATGACTCTATAAATGACTCCATCTATGATTCCATGGCTCTATCTGTGACTCTATGGCTCTATGACCCTATCTATGACTCTAAGATTCTATCTATGACTATATCTTTGACTTTATCTATGACTATGGCTCTATCTATGACTATGACTCTATGACAATGGTTCTATCTCTGACTATGGCTCTATCTCTGACTATGACTCTATCTCTGACTATGGTTCTATCTCTGACTATGGCTCTAGCTCTGACTATGACTCTATCTCTGACTGTGACTCTATCCCTGACTATGGCTCTATCCCTGACTATGGCTCTATCTCTGACTATGACTCTATCTATGACTACGGCTCTATCTATGACTATGACTCTATCTATGACTACGGTTCTATCTATGACTACGGTTATATCTATGACTACTGTTCTATCTCTGACTATGGCTCTATCTGACTACGACTCTATCTATGACTATGGCTCTATCTATGTCTACGACTCTATGACTATGGTTCTATCTATGACTATGGCTCAATCTCTGACTATGACTCTATCTATGACTATGGCTCTATCTATGACTATGACTCTATCCATGACTATAGCTCTATCTATGACTATGGTTCTATCTATGACTATGGTTCTATCCATGACTATGACTCTATCTATGACTATGGTTCTATCTATGACTATGGCTCTATCTCTGACTATGACTCTATCTATGACTATGACTCTATCCATGACTATGACACTATCCATGACTATGACACTATCCATGACTATGGCTCTATCTATGACTATGGTTCTATCTATGACTATGACTCTATCTATGACTATGGCTCTATCCCTGACTATGGCTCTATCTCTGACTATGACTCTATCTCTGACTATGACTCTATCTATGACTACGGCTCTATCTATGACTACGACTCTTATCTATGACTACGGTTCTATCTATGACTACGGTTATATCTATGACTACGGTTCTATCTCTGACTACGGTTCTATCTATCACTACGGTTCTAAATATGACTATGGATCTATCTATGACTATGGCTCTATCTATGACTATGGTTCTATCCATGACTATGACTCTATCCATGACTATGGCTCTATCCATGACTATGGCTCCATCCATGACTATGACACTATCCATGACTATGGCTCTATCTATGACTATGGGTCTATCTATGACTATGACACTATCCATGACTATGACACTATCCATGACTATGACACTATCTATGACTACGGCTCTATCTATGACTACGACTCTTATCTATGACTACGGTTCTATCTATGACTACGGTTATATCTATGACTATGGTTCTAAATATGACTATGGCTCTATCTATGACTATGGCTCTATCTATGACTATGACACTATCTATGACTATGACACTATCTATGACTACGGCTCTATCTATGACTACGACTCTTATCTATGACTACGGTTCTATCTATGACTACGGTTATATCTATGACTATGGTTCTAAATATGACTATGGCTCTATCTATGACTATGGCTCTATCTATGACTATGGTTCCATCCATGACTATGACTATGTCCATGACTATGACACTATCTATGACTATGACACTATCTATGACTATGTTTCTAAATATGACTATGGCTCTATCTATGACTATGGCTCTATCTATGACTATGGTTCTATCCATGACTATGACTCTATCCATGACTATGGCTCTATCCATGACTATGACACTATCCATGACTATGGCTCTATCTATGACTATGGCTCTATCCATGACTATGGCTCCATCCATGACTATGACTCTATCCATGACTATGGTTCTATCCATGACTATGACACTATCCATGACTATGGTTCTATCCATGACTATGACACTATCCATGACTATGGTTCTATCCATGACTATGACACTATCCATGAATATGGTTCTATCCATGACTATGACACTATCCATGACTATGGTTCTATCCATGACTATGACACTATCCATGAATATGACACTATCCATGACTATGGTTCTATCCATGACTATGACACTATCCATGACTATGACACTATCCATGAATATGACACTATCCATGACTATGGTTCTATCCATGACTATGACACTATCCATGACTATGACACTATCCATGAATATGACACTATCCATGACTATGGTTCTATCCATGACTATGACACTATCCATGACTATGACACTATCCATGAATATGACACTATCCATGACTATGGTTCTATCCATGACTATGACACTATCCATGACTATGACACTATCCATGACTATGACACTATCCATGAATATGACAAAATCCATAACTATGGTTCTATCCATGACTATGACACTATCCATGACTGTGACACTATCCATGACTATGACACTATCCATGACTATGGTTCTATCCATGACTATGACACTATCCATGACTATGACACTATCCATGACTATGACACTATCCATGACTATGGTTCTATCCATGACTATGGTTCTATCCATGACTATGACACTATCCATGACTATGGTTCTATCCATGACTATGACACTATCCATGAATATGACACTATCCATGACAATGGTTCTATCCATGACTATGACACTATCCATGACTATGACACTATCCATGAATATGACACTATCCATGACTATGGTTCTATCCATGACTATGACACTATCCATGACTATGACACTATCCATGAATATGACACTATCCATGACTATGGTTCTATCCATGACTATGACACTATCCATGAATATGACACTATCCATGAATATGACACTATCCATGAATATGACACTATCCATGACTATGGTTCTATCCATGACTATGACACTATCCATGACTATGACACTATCCATGAATATGACACTATCCATGACTATGACACTATCCATGACTATGACACTATCCATGACTATGACACTATCCATGAATATGACACTATCCATGACTATGGTTCTATCCATGACTATGACACTATCCATGAATATGACACTATCCATGAATATGACACTATCCATGACTATGACACTATCCATGACTATGACACTATCCATGACTATGACACTATCCATGAATATGACACTATCCATGACTATGGTTCTATCCATGACTATGACACTATCCATGACTATGACACTATCCATGACTATGACACTATCCATGAATATGACACTATCCATGAATATGACACTATCCATGACTATGGTTCTATCCATGACTATGACACTATCCATGACTATGACACTATCCATGACTATGGTTCTATCCATGACTATGACACTGTCCATGACTATGACACTATCCATGAATATGACACTATCCATGAATATGACACTATCCATGACTATGACACTATCCATGACTATGACACTATCCATGAATATGACACTATCCATGACTATGGTTCTATCCATGACTATGGTTCTATCCATGACTATGACACTATCCATGACTATGACACTATCCATGAATATGACACTATCCATGACTATGGTTCTATCCATGACTATGGTTCTATCCATGAATATGACACTATCCATGTCTATGGTTCTATCCATGACTATGACACTATCCATGACTATGGTTCTATCCATGAATATGACACTATCCATGATTATGGTTCTATCCATGACTATGACACTATCCATGACTATGGTTCTATCCATGAATATGACACTATCCATGATTATGGTTCTATCCATGACTATGAAACTATCCATGACTATGGTTCTATCCATGACTATGACACTATCCATGACTATGGTTCTATCCATGAATATGACACTATCAATGATTATGGTTCTATCCATGACTATGACACTATCCATGACTATGGTTCTATCCATGAATATGACACTATCCATGATTATGGTTCTATCCATGACTATGACACTATCCATGACTATGGTTCTATCCATGACTATGACACTATCCATGACTATGGTTCTATCCATGAATATGACACTAACCATGAATATGACACTATCCATGAATATGACACTATCCATGACTATGGTTCTATCCATGACTATGACACTATCCATGAATATGACACTATCCATGAATATGACACTATCCATGACTATGGTTCTATCCATGACTATGATACTATCCATGACTATGACACTATCCATGACTATGACACTATCCATGAATATGACACTATCCATGAATATGACACTATCCATGACTATGCTTCTATCCATGACTATGACACTATCCATGACTATGACACTATCCATGACTATGACACTATCCATGAATATGACACTATCCATGAATATGACACTATCCATGACTATGACACTAACCATGACTATGGTTCTATCCATGACTATGACACTATCCATGACTATGACACTATCCATGACTATGACACTATCCATGACTATGACACTATCCATGAATATGACACTATCCATGACTATGGTTCTATCCATGACTATGGTTCTATCCATGAATATGACACTATCCATGACTATGACACTATCCATGACTATGACACTATCCATGACTATGACACTATCCATGAATATGACACTATCCGTGACTATGGTTCTATCCATGACTATGGTTCTATCCATGACTATGGTTCTATCCATGACTATGACACTATCCATGACTATGACACTATCCATGACAATGACACTATCCATGACTATGACACTATCCATGAATATGACACTATCCATGACTATGGTTCTATCCATGACTATGGTTCTATCCATGAATATGACACTATCCATGACTATGGTTCTATCCATGACTATGACACTATCCATGACTATGACACTATCCATGAATATGACACTATCCATGACTATGGTTCTATCCATGACTATGACACTATCCATGAATATGACATAATCCATGAATATGACACTATCCATGAATATGACACTATCCATGACTATGGTTCTATCCATGACTATGACACTATCCATGACTATGACACTATCCATGACTATGACACTATCCATGAATATGACACTATCCATGACTATGACACTATCCATGACTATGACACTATCCATGACTATGACACTATCCATGAATATGACACTATCCATGACTATGGTTCTATCCATGACTATGACACTATCCATGACTATGACACTATCCATGACTATGGTTCTATCCATGACTATGACACTATCCATGACTATGACACTATCCATGACTATGGTTCTATCCATGACTATGACACTATCCATGAATATGACACTATCCATGAATATGACACTATCCATGACTATGACACTATCCATGACTATGACACTATCCATGAATATGACACTATCCATGACTATGGTTCTATCCATGACTATGGTTCTATCCATGACTATGACACTATCCATGACTATGACACTATCCATGAATATGACACTATCCATGACTATCGTTCTATCCATGACTATGGTTCTATCCATGAATATGACACTATCCATGTCTATGGTTCTATTCATGACTATGACACTATCCATGACTATGGTTCTATCCATGAATATGACACTATCCATGATTATGGTTCTATCCATGACTATGACACTATCCATGACTATGGTTCTATCCATGAATATGACACTATCCATGATTATGGTTCTATCCATGACTATGACACTATCCATGACTATGGTTCTATCCATGACTATGACACTATCCATGACTATGGTTCTATCCATGAATATGACACTATCCATGAATATGACACTATCCATGAATATGACACTATCCATGACTATGGTTCTATCCATGACTATGACAATATCCATGAATATGACACTATCCATGAATATGACACTATCCATGACTATGGTTCTATCCATGACTATGATACTATCCATGACTATGACACTATCCATGAATATGACACTATCCATGAATATGACACTATCCATGACTATGGTTCTATCCATGACTATGACACTATCCATGACTATGACACTATCCATGAATATGACACTATCCATGAATATGACACTATCCATGACTATGGTTCTATCCATGACAATGACACTATCCATGACTATGACACTATCCATGACTATGGTTCTATCCATGACTATGACACTATCCATGACTATGACACTATCCATGACTATGACACTATCCATGACTATGGTTCTATCCATGACTATGACACTATCCATGACTATGACACTATCCATGACTATGACACTATCCATGAATATGACACTATCCATGACTATGGTTCTATCCATGACTATGGTTCTATCCATGAATATGACACTATCCATGACTATGACACTATCCATGACTATGACACTATCCATGACTATGACACTATCCATGAATATGACACTATCCATGACTATGGTTCTATCCATGACTATGGTTCTATCCATGACTATGGTTCTATCCATGACTATGACACTATCCATGACTATGACACTATCCATGACTATGACACTATCCATGAATATGACACTATCCATGACTATGGTTCTATCCATGACTATGGTTCTATCCATGAATATGACACTATCCATGACTATGGTTCTATCCATGACTATGACACTATCCATGATTATGGTTCTATCCATGACTATGACACTATCCATGACTATGGTTCTATCCATGACTATGACACTATCCATGACTATGGTTCTATCCATGAATATGACACTATCCATGATTATGGTTCTATCCATGACTATGACACTATCCATGACTATGGTTCTATCCATGACTGACACAATCCATGACTATGGTTCTATCCATGAATATGACACTATCCATGATTATGGTTCTATCCATGACTATGACACTATCCCTGACTATGGTTCTATCCATGACTATGGTTCTATCCATGAATATGACACTATCCATGACTATGACACTATCCATGACTATGGTTCTATCCATGAATATGACACTATCCATGACTATGACACTATCCATGACTATGGTTCTATCCATGACTATGACACTATCCATGAATATGACACTATCCATGACTATGGTTCTATCCATGACTATGGTTCTATCCATGAATATGACACTATCCATGACTATGACACTATCCATGACTATGACACTATCCATGACTATGACACTATCCATGACTATGGTTCTATCCATGACTATGGTTCTATCCATGACTATGGTTCTATCCATGACTATGACACTATCCATGACTATGACACTATCCATGACTATGACACTATCCATGAATATGACACTATCCATGACTATGGTTCTATCCATGACTATGGTTCTATCCATGAATATGACACTATCCATGACTATGGTTCTATCCATGACTATGACACTATCCATGATTATGGTTCTATCCATGACTATGACACTATCCATGACTATGGTTCTATCCATGACTATGACACTATCCATGAATATGGTTCTATCCATGAATATGACACTATCCATGACTATGGTTCTATCCATGACTATGACACTATCCATGACTATGGTTCTATCCATGACTATGACACTATCCATGAATATGGTTCTATCCATGACTATGACACTATCCATGACTATGGTTCTATCCATGACTATGACACTATCCATGAATATGACACTATCCATGACTATGGTTCTATCCATGACTATGACACTATCCATGACTATGACACTATCCATGAATATGACACTATCCATGACTATGGTTCTATCCATGACTATGGTTCTATCCATGACTATGACACTATCCATGAATATGACACTATCCATGACTATGATACTATCCATGAATATGACACTATCCATGACTATGGTTCTATCCATGACTATGACACTATCCATGACTATGACACTATCCATGAGTATGACACTATCCATGAATATGACACTATCCATAACTATGGTTCTATCCATGACTATGACACTATCCATGACTATGACACTATCCATGACTATGACACTATCCATGACTATGGTTCTATCCATGACTATGACACTATCCATGACTATGACACTATCCATGACTATGACACTATCCATGAATATGACACTATCCATGACTATGGTTCTATCCATGACTATGGTTCTATCCATGACTATGACACTATCCATGACTATGGTTCTATCCATGACTATGACACTATCCATGAATATGACACTATCCATGACTATGGTTCTATCCATGACTATGACACTATCCATGACTATGACACTATCCATGAATATGACACTATCCATGACTATGGTTCTATCCATGACTATGACACTATCCATGAATATGACACTATCCATGAATATGACACTATCCATGACTATGGTTCTATCCATGACTATGACACTATCCATGAATATGACACTATCCATGAATATGACACTATCCATGAATATGACACTATCCATGACTAGGGTTCTATCCATGACTATGACACTATCCATGACTATGACACTATCCATGAATATGACACTATCCATGACTATGACACTATCCATGACTATGACACTATCCATGACTATGACACTATCCATGAATATGACACTATCCATGACTATGGTTCTATCCATGACTATGACACTATCCATGAATATGACACTATCCATGAATATGACACTATCCATGACTATGACACTATCCATGACTATGACACTATCCATGAATATGACACTATCCATGACTATGGTTCTATCCATGACTATGACACTATCCATGATTATGGTTCTATCCATGACTATGACACTATCCATGACTATGGTTCTATCCATGAATATGACACTATCCATGATTATGGTTCTATCCATGACTATGACACTATCCATGACTATGGTTCTATCCATGACTATGACACTATCCATGACTATGGTTCTATCCATGAATATGACACTACCATGAATATGACACTATCCATGAATATGACACTATCCATGACTATGGTTCTATCCATGACTATGACACTATCCATGAATATGACACTATCCATGAATATGACACTATCCATGACTATGGTTCTATCCATGACTATGATACTATCCATGACTATGACACTATCCATGAATATGACACTATCCATGAATATGACACTATCCATGACTATGGTTCTATCCATGACTATGACACTATCCATGACTATGACACTATCCATGACTATGACACTATCCATGAATATGACACTATCCATGAATATGACACTATCCATGACTATGACACTATCCATGACTATGGTTCTATCCATGACTATGACACTATCCATGACTATGACACTATCCATGACTATGACACTATCCATGACTATGACACTATCCATGAATATGACACTATCCATGACTATGGTTCTATCCATGACTATGGTTCTATCCATGAATATAACTCTATCCATGACTATGACACTATCCATGACTATGACACTATCCATGACTATGACACTATCCATGAATATGACACTATCCATGACTATGGTTCTATCCATGACTATGGTTCTATCCATGACTATGGTTCTATCCATGACTATGACACTATCCATGACTATGACACTATCCATGACTATGACACGATCCATGAATATGACACTATCCATGACTATGGTTCTATCCATGACTATGGTTCTATCCATGAATATGACACTATCCATGACTATGGTTCTATCCATGACTATGACACTATCCATGACTATGACACTATCCATGAATATGACACTATCCATGACTATGGTTCTATCCATGACTATGACACTATCCATGAATATGACACTATCCATGAATATGACACTATCCATGAATATGACACTATCCATGACTATGGTTCTATCCATGACTATGACACTATCCATGACTATGACACTATCCATGAATATGACACTATCCATGAATATGACACTATCCATGACTATGGTTCTATCCATGACTATGACACTATCCATGACTATGACACTATCCATGACTATGGTTCTATCCATGACTATGACACTATCCATGACTATGACACTATCCATGACTATGGTTCTATCCATGACTATGACACTATCCATGACTATGACACTATCCATGAATATGACACTATCCATGAATATGACACTATCCATGACTATGACACTATCCATGACTATGACACAATCCATGAATATGACACTATCCATGACTATGGTTCTATCCATGACTATGGTTCTATCCATGACTATGACACTATCCATGACTATGACACTATCCATGAATATGACACTATCCATGACTATGGTTCTATCCATGACTATGGTTCTATCCATGAATATGACACTATCCATGTCTATGGTTCTATTCATGACTATGACACTATCCATGACTATGGTTCTATCCATGAATATGACACTATCCATGATTATGTTTCTATCCATGACTATGACACTATCCATGACTATGGTTCTATCCATGAATATGACACTATCCATGATTATGGTTCTATCCATGACTATGACACTATCCATGACTATGGTTCTATCCATGACTATGACACTATCCATGACTATGGTTCTATCCATGAATATGACACTATCCATGATTATGGTTCTATCCATGACTATGACACTATCCATGACTATGGTTCTATCCATGAATATGACACTATCCATGATTATTTTTCTATCCATGACTATGACACTATCCATGACTATGGTTCTATCCATGACTATGACACTATCCATGACTATGGTTCTATCCATGAATATGACACTATCCATGAATATGACACTATCCATGAATATGACACTATCCATGACTATGGTTCTATCCATGACTATGACACTATCCATGAATATGACACTATCCATGAATATGACACTATCCATGACTATGGTTCTATCCATGACTATGATACTATCCATGACTATGACACTACCCATGAATATGACACTATCCATGAATATGACACTATCCATGACTATGGTTCTATCCATGACTATGACACTATCCATGACTATGACACTATCCATGACTATGACACTATCCATGAATATGACACTATCCATGAATATGACACTATCCATGACTATGGCACTATCCATGACTATGACACTATCCATGACTATGCTTCTATCCATGACTATGACACTATCCATGACTATGACACTATCCATGACTATGACACTATCCATGACTATGGTTCTATCCATGACTATGACACTATCCATGACTATGACACTATCCATGAATATGACACTATCCATGACTATGGTTCTATCCATGACTATGGTTCTATCCATGAATATGACACTATCCATGACTATGACACTATCCATGACTATGACACTATCCATGACTATGACACTATCCATGAATATGACACTATCCATGACTATGACACTATCCATGACTATGGTTCTATCCATGACTATGACACTATCCATGACTATGACACTATCCATGACTATGACACTATCCATGAATATGACACTATCCATGACTATGGTTCTATCCATGACTATGGTTCTATCCATGACTATGACACTATCCATGACTATGGTTCTATCCATGACAATGACACTATCCATGAATATGACACTATCCATGACTATGGTTCTATCCATGACTATGACACTATCCATGACTATGACACTATCCATGAATATGACACTATCCATGACTATGGTTCTATCCATGACTATGACACTATCCATGAATATGACACTATCCATGAATATGACACTATCCATGACTATGGTTCTATCCATGACTATGACACTATCCATGAATATGACACTATCCATGAAAATGACACTATCCATGAATATGACACTATCCATGACTATGGTTCTATCCATGACTATGACACTATCCATGACTATGACACTATCCTTGAATATGACACTATCCATGACTATGACACTATCCATGACTATGACACTATCCATGACTATGACACTATCCATGAATATGACACTATCCATGACTATGGTTCTATCCATGACTATGACACTATCCATGAATATGACACTATCCATGAATATGACACTATCCATGACTATGACACTATCCATGACTATGACACTATCCATGAATATGACACTATCCATGACTATGGTTCTATCCATGACTATGACACTATCCATGATTATGGTTCTATCCATGACTATGACACTATCCATGACTATGGTTCTATCCATGAATATGACACTATCCATGATTATGGTTCTATCCATGACTATGACACTATCCATGACTATGGTTCTATCCATGACTATGACACTATCCATGACTATGGTTCTATCCATGAATATGACACTATCCATGAATATGACACTATCCATGAATATGACACTATCCATAACTATGGTTCTATCCATGACTATGACACTATCCATGAATATGACACTATCCATGAATATGACACTATCCATGACTATGGTTCTATCCATGACTATGATACTATCCATGACTATGACACTATCCATGAATATGACACTATCCATGAATATGACACTATCCATGACTATGGTTCTATCCATGACTATGACACTATCCATGACTATGACACTATCCATGACTATGACACTATCCATGAATATGACACTATCCATGAATATGACACTATCCATGACTATGACACTATCCATGACTATGGTTCTATCCATGACTATGACACTATCCATGACTATGACACTATCCATGACTATGACACTATCCATGACTATGACACTATCCATGAATATGACACTATCCATGACTATGGTTCTATCCATGACTATGGTTCTATCCATGAATATGACACTATCCATGACTATGACACTATCCATGACTATGACACTATCCATGACTATGACACTATCCATGAATATGACACTATCCATGACTATGGTTCTATCCATGACTATGGTTCTATCCATGACTATGGTTCTATCCATGACTATGACACTATCCATGACTATGACACTATCCATGACTATGACACTATCCATGAATATGACACTATCCATGACTATGGTTCTATCCATGACTATGGTTCTATCCATGAATATGACACTATCCATGACTATGGTTCTATCCATGACTATGACACTATCCATGACTATGACACTATCCATGAATATGACACTATCCATGACTATGGTTCTATCCATGACTATGACACTATCCATGAATATGACACTATCCATGAATATGACACTATCCATGAATATGACACTATCCATGACTATGGTTCTATCCATGACTATGACACTATCCATGACTATGACACTATCCATGAATATGACACTATCCATGAATATGACACTATCCATGACTATGGTTCTATCCATGACTATGACACTATCCATGACTATGACACTATCCATGACTATGGTTCTATCCATGACTATGACACTATCCATGACTATGAACTATCCATGACTATGGTTTATACCATGACTATGACACTATCCATGACTATGACACTATCCATGAATATGACACTATCCATGAATATGACACTATCCATGACTATGACACTATCCATGACTATGACACTATCCATGAATATGACACTATCCATGACTATGGTTCTATCCATGACTATGGTTCTATCCATGACTATGACACTATCCATGACTATGACACTATACATGAATATGACAACTATCCATGACTATGGTTCTATCCATGACTATGGTTCTATCCATGAATATGACACTTATCCATGTCTATGGTCTCTATCCATGACCTAGACACTATCACTATGGACTATGACTCTATCCATGAATATGACACTATCCATGACTATGTTTCTATCCATGACTATGACACTATCCATGACTATGGTTCTATCCATGACTATGACACTATCCATGACTATCAGTCTATCCATGACTATGGACACTGTCCATGACTATGGTCTCTATCATGACCTATGGCTACTATCCATGCCTATGGTTCTCATCCATGAATATGACACTTATCCATGACTATGGTTCTATCCATGACATGACACTATCCATGACTTATTGTTCTATCCATGACTATGACACTATCCATGACTATGTTTTCTTTCCATGTCTATGACTTATCCATGGATTTGGTTCTATCCATGAAAATGACACTATCCATGACTATTGTTCTATCCATGAATATGACACTATCCATGAATATGACACTATCCATGAATATGACACTATCCATGACTATGGTTCTATCCATGACTATGACACTATCCATGAATATGACACTATCCATGAATATGACACTATCCATGACTATGGTTCTATCCATGACTATGATACTATCCATGACTATGACACTACCCATGAATATGACACTATCCATGAATATGACACTATCCATGACTATGGTTCTATCCATGACTATGACACTATCCATGACTATGACACTATCCATGACTATGACACTATCCATGAATATGACACTATCCATGAATATGACACTATCCATGACTATGACACTATCCATGACTATGACACTATCCATGACTATGGTTCTATTCATGACTATGACACTATCCATGACTATGACACTATCCATGACTATGACACTATCCATGACTATGGTTCTATCCATGACTATGACACTATCCATGACTATGACACTATCCATGAATATGACACTATCCATGACTATGGTTCTATCCATGACTATGGTTCTATCCATGAATATGACACTATCCATGACTATGACACTATCCATGACTATGACACTATCCATGACTATGACACTATCCATGAATATGACACTATCCATGACTATGGTTCTATCCATGACTATGGTTCTATCCATGACTATGGTTCTATCCATGACTATGACACTATCCATGACTATGACACTATCCATGAATATGACACTATCCATGACTATGGTTCTATCCATGACTATGGTTCTATCCATGAATATGACACTATCCATGACTATGGTTCTATCCATGACTATGACACTATCCATGATTATGGTTCTATCCATGACTATGACACTATCCATGACTATGGTTCTATCCATGACTATGACACTATCCATGACTATGGTTCTATCCATGAATATGACACTATCCATGATTATGGTTCTATCCATGACTATGACACTATCCATGACTATGGTTCTATCCATGACTGACACTATCCATGACTATGGTTCTATCCATGAATATGACACTATCCATGATTATGGTTCTATCCATGACTATGACACTATCCATGACTATGGTTCTATCCATGACTATGGTTCTATCCATGAATATGACACTATCCATGACTATGACACTATCCATGACTATGGTTCTATCCATGAATATGACACTATCCATGACTATGACACTATCCATGACTATGGTTCTATCCATGACTATGACACTATCCATGAATATGACACTATCCATGACTATGGTTCTATCCATGACTATGGTTCTATCCATGAATATGACACTATCCATGACTATGACACTATCCATGACTATGACACTATCCATGACTATGACACTATCCATGACTATGGTTCTATCCATGACTATGGTTCTATCCGTGACTATGGTTCTATCCATGACTATGACACTATCCATGACTATGACACTATCCATGACTATGACACTATCCATGAATATGACACTATCCATGACTATGGTTCTATCCATGACTATGGTTCTATCCATGAATATGACACTATCCATGACTATGGTTCTATCCATGACTATGACACTATCCATGATTATGGTTCTATCCATGACTATGACACTATCCATGACTATGGTTCTATCCATGACTATGACACTATCCATGAATATGGTTCTATCCATGAATATGACACTATCCATGACTATGGTTCTATCCATGACTATGACACTATCCATGACTATGGTTCTATCCATGACTATGACACTATCCATGAATATGGTTCTATCCATGACTATGACACTATCCATGACTATGGTTCTATCCATGACTATGACACTATCCATGAATATGACACTATCCATGACTATGGTTCTATCCATGACTATGACACTATCCATGACTATGACACTATCCATGAATATGACACTATCCATGACTATGGTTCTATCCATGACTATGACACTATCCATGACTATGACACTATCCATGAATATGACACTATCCATGACTATGGTTCTATCCATGACTATGACACTATCCATGACTATGACACTATCCATGACTATGATACTATCCATGAATATGACACTATCCATGACTATGGTTCTATCCATGACTATGACACTATCCATGACAATGACACTATCCATGAGTATGACACTATCCATGAATATGACACTATCCATAACTATGGTTCTATCCATGACTATGACACTATCCATGACTCCATGACTATGACACTATCCATGACTATGACACTATCCATGACTATGACACTATCCATGACTATGGTTCTTTCCTGACTATGACACTATCCATGACTATGACACTATCCATGACTATGACACTATCCATGAATATGACACTATCCATGACTATGGTTCTATCCATGACTATGGTTCTATCCATGACTATGACACTATCCATGACTATGGTTCTATCCATGACTATGACACTATCCATGAATATGACACTATCCATGACTATGGTTCTATCCATGACTATGACACTATCCATGACTATGACACTATCCATGAATGTGACACTATCCATGACTATGGTTCTATCCATGACTATGACACTATCCATGAATATGACACTATCCATGAATATGACACTATCCATGACTATGGTTCTATCCATGACTATGACACTATCCATGAATATGACACTATCCATGAATATGACACTATCCATGAATATGACACTATCCATGACTATGGTTCTATCCATGACTATGACACTATCCATGACTATGACACTATCCATGAATATGACACTATCCATGACTATGACACTATCCATGACTATGACACTATCCATGACTATGACACTATCCATGAATATGACACTATCCATGACTATGGTTCTATCCATGACTATGACACTGTCCATGAATATGACACTATCCATGAATATGACACTATCCATAACTATGGTTCTATCCATGACTATGACACTATCCATGACTATGACACTATCCATGACTATGACACTATCCATGACTATGACACTATCCATGAATATGACACTATCCATGACTATGGTTCTATCCATGACTATGGTTCTATCCATGAATATGACACTATCCATGACTATGACACTATCCATGACTATGACACTATCCATGACTATGACACTATCCATGAATATGACACTATCCATGACTATGGTTCTATCCATGACTATGGTTCTATCCATGACTATGGTTCTATCCATGACTATGACACTATCCATGACTATGACACTATCCATGACTATGACACTATCCATGAATATGACACTATCCATGACTATGGTTCTATCCATGACTATGGTTCTATCCATGAATATGACACTATCCATGACTATGGTTCTATCCATGACTATGACACTATCCATGACTATGACACTATCCATGAATATGACACTATCCATGACTATGGTTCTATCCATGACTATGACACTATCCATGACTATGACACTATCCATGAATATGACACTATCCATGAATATGACACTATCCATGACTATGGTTCTATCCATGACTATGACACTATCCATGACTATGACACTATCCATGACTATGGTTCTATCCATGACTATGACACTATCCATGACTATGACACTATCCATGACTATGGTTCTATCCATGACTATGACACTATCCATGACTATGACACTATCCATGAATATGACACTATCCATGAATATGACACTATCCATGACTATGACACTATCCATGACTATGACACTATCCATGACTATGACACTATCCATGACTATGGTTCTATCCATGACTATGGTTCTATCCATGACTATGACACTATCCATGACTATGACACTATCCATGAATATGACACTATCCATGACTATGGTTCTATCCATGACTATGGTTCTATCCATGAATATGACACTATCCATGTCTATGGTTCTATTCATGACTATGACACTATCCATGACTATGGTTCTATCCATGAATATGACACTATCCATGATTATGTTTCTATCCATGACTATGACACTATCCATGACTATGGTTCTATCCATGAATATGACACTATCCATGATTATGGTTCTATCCATGACTATGACACTATCCATGACTATGGTTCTATCCATGACTATGACACTATCCATGACTATGGTTCTATCCATGAATATGACACTATCCATGATTATGGTTCTATCCATGACTATGACACTATCCATGACTATGGTTCTATCCATGAATATGACACTATCCATGATTATTTTTCTATCCATGAATATGACACTATCCATGACTATGGTTCTATCCATGACTATGACACTATCCATGACTATGGTTCTATCCATGAATATGACACTATCCATGAATATGACACTATCCATGAATATGACACTATCCATGACTATGGTTCTATCCATGACTATGACACTATCCATGAATATGACACTATCCATGAATATGACACTATCCATGACTATGGTTCTATGCATGACTATGATACTATCCATGACTATGACACTACCCATGAATATGACACTATCCATGAATATGACACTATCCATGACTATGGTTCTATCCATGACTATGACACTATCCATGACTATGACACTATCCATGACTATGACACTATCCATGACTATGACACTATCCATGACTATGACACTATCCATGACTATGGTTCTATCCATGACTATGACACTATCCATGACTATGACACTATCCATGACTATGACACTATCCATGACTATGGTTCTATCCATGACTATGACACTATCCATGACTATGACACTATCCATGAATATGACACTATCCATGACTATGGTTCTATCCATGACTATGGTTCTATCCATGAATATGACACTATCCATGACTATGACACTATCCATGACTATGACACTATCCATGACTATGACACTATCCATGAATATGACACTATCCATGACTATGGTTCTATCCATGACTATGGTTCTATCCATGACTATGGTTCTATCCATGACTATGACACTATCCATGACTATGACACTATCCATGACTATGGTTCTATCCATGACTATGGTTCTATCCATGAATATGACACTATCCATGACTATGGTTCTTCCCTGATCTATGACAGCTAATCCAAGGTTTATGGTTCTATCCAGACTATGACACTAACCATGACTATGGATCTATCCATGACTCTGGACACTATCCATGACTATGGTTCTAATCCATGAATATTGACACTATCCATGATTTATGGTACTCCCATGACTATGACACTATCCATGACTAGTGGTACTATCCATGACTGCACTATCCGTGACTATGGTTCTATATGCCATTATATGAACCTATCCCATGATTATGGTTCTATCCATGAACTATGACACTATCTCCTGACCTATGGATCTATCCATGACTATGATTCTATCCATGACTATGACACTATCACATGACTATGACACTATCCCATGACTATGGTTCTATCCATTGAATTATGACACTATCCCATGACTATGACAACTATCATGACTATGGTTCTATCCCATGACTATGACACTATCCATGAATATGACACTATCCATGACTATGGTTCTATCCATGACTATGGTTCTATCCATGAATATGACACTATCCATGACTATGACACTATCCATGACTATGACACTATCCATGACTATGACACTATCCATGACTATGGTTCTATCCATGACTATGGTTCTATCCATGACTATGGTTCTATCCATGACTATGACACTATCCATGACTATGACACTATCCATGACTATGACACTATCCATGAATATGACACTATCCATGACTATGGTTCTATCCATGACTATGGTTCTATCCATGAATATGACACTATCCATGACTATGGTTCTATCCATGACTATGACACTATCCATGATTATGGTTCTATCCATGACTATGACACTATCCATGACTATGGTTCTATCCATGACTATGACACTATCCATGAATATGGTTCTATCCATGAATATGACACTATCCATGACTATGGTTCTATCCATGACTATGACACTATCCATGACTATGGTTCTATCCATGACTATGACACTATCCATGAATATGGTTCTATCCATGACTATGACACTATCCATGACTATGGTTCTATCCATGACTATGGTTCTATCCATGAATATGACACTATCCATGACTATGACACTATCCATGACTATGACACTATCCATGACTATGACACTATCCATGAATATGACACTATCCATGACTATGACACTATCCATGACTATGGTTCTATCCATGACTATGACACTATCCATGACTATGACACTATCCATGACTATGACACTATCCATGAATATGACACTATCCATGACTATGGTTCTATCCATGACTATGGTTCTATCCATGACTATGACACTATCCATGACTATGGTTCTATCCATGACTATGACACTATCCATGAATATGACACTATCCATGACTATGGTTCTATCCATGACTATGACACTATCCATGACTATGACACTATCCATGAATATGACACTATCCATGACTATGGTTCTATCCATGACTATGACACTATCCATGAATATGACACTATCCATGAATATGACACTATCCATGACTATGGTTCTATCCATGACTATGACACTATCCATGAATATGACACTATCCATGAATATGACACTATCCATGACTATGGTTCTATCCATGACTATGACACTATCCATGACTATGACACTATCCATGAATATGACACTATCCATGACTATGACACTATCCATGACTATGACACTATCCATGAATATGACACTATCCATGACTATGGTTCTATCCATGACTATGACACTATCCATGAATATGACACTATCCATGAATATGACACTATCCATGACTATGACACTATCCATGACTATGACACTATCCATGAATATGACACTATCCATGACTATGGTTCTATCCATGACTATGACACTATCCATGATTATGGTTCTATCCATGACTATGACACTATCCATGACTATGGTTCTATCCATGAATATGACACTATCCATGATTATGGTTCTATCCATGACTATGACACTATCCATGACTATGGTTCTATCCATGACTATGACACTATCCATGACTATGGTTCTATCCATGAATATGACACTATCCATGAATATGACACTATCCATGAATATGACACTATCCATGACTATGGTTCTATCCATGACTATGACACTATCCATGAATATGACACTATCCATGAATATGACACTATCCATGACTATGGTTCTATCCATGACTATGATACTATCCATGACTATGACACTATCCATGAATATGACACTATCCATGAATATGACACTATCCATGACTATGGTTCTATCCATGACTATGACACTATCCATGACTATGACACTATCCATGACTATGACACTATCCATGAATATGACACTATCCATGAATATGACACTATCCATGACTATGGTTCTATCCATGACTATGACACTATCCATGACTATGACACTATCCATGACTATGACACTATCCATGACTATGACACTATCCATGAATATGACACTATCCATGACTATGGTTCTATCCATGACTATGGTTCTATCCATGAATATGACACTATCCATGACTATGACACTATCCATGACTATGACACTATCCATGACTATGACACTATCCATGAATATGACACTATCCATGACTATGGTTCTATCCATGACTATGGTTCTATCCATGACTATGGTTCTATCCATGACTATGACACTATCCATGACTATGACACTATCCATGACTATGACACTATCCATGAATATGACACTATCCATGACTATGGTTCTATCCATGACTATGGTTCTATCCATGAATATGACACTATCCATGACTATGGTTCTATCCATGACTATGACACTATCCATGACTATGACACTATCCATGAATATGACACTATCCATGACTATGGTTCTATCCATGACTATGACACTATCCATGAATATGACACTATCCATGAATATGACACTATCCATGAATATGACACTATCCATGACTATGGTTCTATCCATGACTATGACACTATCCATGACTATGACACTATCCATGAATATGACACTATCCATGAATATGACACTATCCATGACTATGGTTCTATCCATGACTATGACACTATCCATGACTATGACACTATCCATGACTATGGTTCTATCCATGACTATGACACTATCCATGACTATGACACTATCCATGACTATGACACTATCCATGACTATGGTTCTATCCATGACTATGACACTATCCATGACTATGACACTATCCATGAATATGACACTATCCATGAATATGACACTATCCATGACTATGACACTATCCATGACTATGACACTATCCATGAATATGACACTATCCATGACTATGGTTCTATCCATGACTATGGTTCTATCCATGACTATGACACTATCCATGACTATGACACTATCCATGAATATGACACTATCCATGACTATGGTTCTATCCATGACTATGGTTCTATCCATGAATATGACACTATCCATGTCTATGGTTCTATTCATGACTATGACACTATCCATGACTATGGTTCTATCCATGAATATGACACTATCCATGATTATGTTTCTATCCATGACTATGACACTATCCATGACTATGGTTCTATCCATGAATATGACACTATCCATGATTATGGTTCTATCCATGACTATGACACTATCCATGACTATGGTTCTATCCATGACTATGACACTATCCATGACTATGGTTCTATCCATGAATATGACACTATCCATGATTATGGTTCTATCCATGACTATGACACTATCCATGACTATGGTTCTATCCATGAATATGACACTATCCATGATTATTTTTCTATCCATGACTATGACACTATCCATGACTATGGTTCTATCCATGACTATGACACTATCCATGACTATGGTTCTATCCATGAATATGACACTATCCATGAATATGACACTATCCATGAATATGACACTATCCATGACTATGGTTCTATCCATGACTATGACACTATCCATGAATATGACACTATCCATGAATATGACACTATCCATGACTATGGTTCTATCCATGACTATGATACTATCCATGACTATGACACTACCCATGAATATGACACTATCCATGAATATGACACTATCCATGACTATGGTTCTATCCATGACTATGACACTATCCATGACTATGACACTATCCATGACTATGACACCATCCATGAATATGACACTATCCATGAATATGACACTATCCATGACTATGGTTCTATCCATGACTATGGTTCTATCCATGACTATGACACTATCCATGACTATGGTTCTATCCATGACTATGACACTATCCATGAATATGACACTATCCATGACTATGGTTCTATCCATGACTATGACACTATCCATGACTATGACACTATCCATGAATATGACACTATCCATGACTATGGTTCTATCCATGACTATGACACTATCCATGAATATGACACTATCCATGAATATGACACTATCCATGACTATGGTTCTATCCATGACTATGACACTATCCATGAATATGACACTATCCATGAATATGACACTATCCATGAATATGACACTATCCATGACTATGGTTCTATCCATGACTATGACACTATCCATGACTATGACACTATCCATGAATATGACACTATCCATGACTATGACACTATCCATGACTATGACACTATCCATGAATATGACACTATCCATGACTATGGTTCTATCCATGACTATGACACTATCCATGAATATGACACTATCCATGAATATGACACTATCCATGACTATGGTTCTATCCATGACTATGACACTATCCATGACTATGACACTATCCATGACTATGACACTATCCATGACTATGACACTATCCATGAATATGACACTATCCATGACTATGGTTCTATCCATGACTATGGTTCTATCCATGAATATGACACTATCCATGACTATGACACTATCCATGACTATGACACTATCCATGACTATGACACTATCCATGAATATGACACTATCCATGACTATGGTTCTATCCATGACTATGGTTCTATCCATGACTATGGTTCTATCCATGACTATGACACTATCCATGACTATGACACTATCCATGACTATGACACTATCCATGAATATGACACTATCCATGACTATGGTTCTATCCATGACTATGGTTCTATCCATGAATATGACACTATCCATGACTATGGTTCTATCCATGACTATGACACTATCCATGACTATGACACTATCCATGAATATGACACTATCCATGACTATGGTTCTATCCATGACTATGACACTATCCATGACTATGACACTATCCATGAATATGACACTATCCATGAATATGACACTATCCATGACTATGGTTCTATCCATGACTATGACACTATCCATGACTATGACACTATCCATGAATATGACACTATCCATGAATATGACACTATCCATGACTATGGTTCTATCCATGACTATGACACTATCCATGACTATGACACTATCCATGACTATGGTTCTATCCATGACTATGACACTATCCATGACTATGACACTATCCATGACTATGGTTCTATCCATGACTATGACACTATCCATGACTATGACACTATCCATGAATATGACACTATCCATGAATATGACACTATCCATGACTATGACACTATCCATGACTATGACACTATCCATGAATATGACACTATCCATGACTATGGTTCTATCCATGACTATGGTTCTATCCATGACTATGACACTATCCATGATTATGGTTCTATCCATGAATATGACACTATCCATGACTATGGTTCTATCCATGACTATGGTTCTATCCATGAATATGACACTATCCATGTCTATGGTTCTATACATGACTATGACACTATCCATGACTATGGTTCTATCCATGAATATGACACTATCCATGATTATGTTTCTATCCATGACTATGACACTATCCATGACTATGGTTCTATCCATGAATATGACACTATCCATGATTATGGTTCTATCCATGACTATGACACTATCCATGACTATGGTTCTATCCATGAATATGACACTATCCATGATTATTTTTCTATCCATGACTATGACACTATCCATGACTATGGTTCTATCCATGACTATGACACTATCCATGACTATGGTTCTATCCATGAATATGACACTATCCATGAATATGACACTATCCATGAATATGACACTATCCATGACTATGGTTCTATCCATGACTATGACACTATCCATGAATATGACACTATCCATGAATATGACACTATCCATGACTATGGTTCTATCCATGACTATGATACTATCCATGACTATGACACTATCCATGAATATGACACTATCCATGAATATGACACTATCCATGACTATGTTTCTATCCATGACTATGACACTATCCATGACTATGACACTATCCATGACTATGACACTATCCATGAATATGACACTATCCATGAATATGACACTATCCATGACTATGACACTATCCATGACTATGACACTATCCATGACTATGGTTCTATCCATGACTATGACACTATCCATGACTATGACACTATCCATGACTATGACACTATCCATGACTATGGTTCTATCCTGACTATGACACTATCCATGACTATGACACTATCCATGAATATGACACTATCCAATGACTATGGTTCCTATCCATGACTATGGTTCTATCCATGAATATGACACTATCATGACTATGACACTATCCATGACTATGACACTATCCCATGACTATGACCTATCCATGAATAATGACACTATCCATGACTTTGGTTCTATCCATGACTATGGTTCTATCCATGACTATGGTTCTATCCATGTACTATGACACTATCCATGACTATGACACTATCCATGAATTATGACACTATCCATGACTAAGGTTCTATCCATGACTATGGTTCTATCCATGAATATGACACTATCCATGACTATGGTTCTATCCATGACTATGACACTATCCATGATTATGGTTCTATCCATGACTATGACACTATCCATGCTATGGTTCTATCCATGACTAATGGACATATATCCATGACAGTTCTAATCCCGAATATGACACTATCCATGATTATGGTTTCTATCTCATGACTATGAACACTATCCATGACTATGGTTCTATATCCCATGACCTGACACTATCCATGAATATGTCTATCTCTGAAATATACACGTACCAGATTATGGTTCATCCATGAACTATGACACTATCCAAGTCTATGGTTCTATCCATTACTATGGTTCTATCATGAACATGACACTATCCATGAACTAGTGAACACTATCCATGAATATGGTTCTATTCCTTGAATATGACACTATCCATGACTATGACCACTATCCATGACTATGACACTATCCATGACTATGACACTATCCATGACTATGACACTATCCATGACTATGGTTCTATCCATGACTATGTTCTAATCCGTGACTAATGGTTCTATCCATGACTATGACACTATCCATGTACTATGACACTATCCATGACTATGACACTATCCATGAATATGGACACTATCCATGACTATGGTTCATCCATGACTAAGGTTCTATCCATGAATATGACACTATCCAGTGACTATGGTTCTATCCATGACTATGACTACTATCCATGATTATGGTTCTATCCATGCCTATGACACTATCCATGACTATGTTCTATCCTTGACTATGACACTATCCATGAATATGGTTCTATCCATGAATATGACACTATCCATGGACTATGGTTCTATCCATGACTATGACACTATCCATGGCTATGGTTCTATCCATGACTATGGACACTATCCATGAATATGGTTCTATCCATGACTATGACACTATCCATGACTATGGTTCTATCCATGGACTATGAAACTATCCATGAATATGACACTATCCATGACTATGGTTCTATCCATGACTAGACACTATCCATGGACTATGACACTATCCATGAATATGACACTATCCATGACTATGGTTCTATCCATGACTATGACACTATCCATGACTATGAACACTATCCATTGAATATGACCCTATTCCATGACTATGGGTTCTATCCATGACTATGACACTATCCATGACTATGACACTATCCATGACTATGATACTAATCCCAGAATATGACACTATCCATGACTATGGTTCTATCCATGACTATGACACTATCCATGACAATGACACAATCCATGAGTATGACACTATCCATGAATATGACACTATCCATAACTATGTTCTATCCATGACGTATGAACACTATCCATTACTCCATGACTATGACACTATCCATGACTATGACACTATCCATGACTATGACACTATCCCATGCTATGGTTCTATCCATGACTATGACACTATCATGACTATGACACTATCCATGACTATGACACTACCATGAATATGACACTATCCATGACTATGGTTCTATCCATGACTATGGTTCTATCCATGACTATGACACTATCCATGACTAAGGTTCTATCCATGACTATGACACTATCCATGAATATGACACTATCCATGACTATGGTTCTATCCATGACTATGACACTATCCATGACTATGACACTATCCATGAATATGACACTATCCATGACTATGGTTCTATCCATGACTATGACACTATCCATGAATATGACACTATCCATGAATATGACACTATCCATGACTATGGTTCTATCCATGACTATGACACTATCCATGAATATGACACTATCCATGAATATGACACTATCCATGAATATGACACTATCCATGACTATGGTTCTATCCATGACTATGACACTATCCATGACTATGACACTATCCATGAATATGACACTATCCATGACTATGACACTATCCATGACTATGACACTATCCATGACTATGACACTATCCATGAATATGACACTATCCATGACTATGGTTCTATCCATGACTATGACACTGTCCATGAATATGACACTATCCATGAATATGACACTATCCATAACTATGGTTCTATCCATGACTATGACACTATCCATGACTCCATGACTATGACACTATCCATGACTATGACACTATCCATGACTATGACACTATCCATGACTATGGTTCTATCCATGACTATGACACTATCCATGACTATGACACTATCCATGACTATGACACTATCCATGAATATGACACTATCCATGACTATGGTTCTATCCATGACTATGGTTCTATCCATGAATATGACACTATCCATGAATATGACACTATCCATGAATATGACACTATCCATGACTATGGTTCTATCCATGACTATGACACTATCCATGACTATGACACTATCCATGAATATGACACTATCCATGACTATGACACTATCCATTGACTATGACACTATCCATGACTAAGACACTATCCATGAATATGACACTATCCATGACTATGGTTCTATCCATGACTATGACACTATCCATGAATATGACACTATCCATGAATATGACACTATCCATGACTATGACACTATCCATGACTATGACACTATCCATGAATATGACACTATCCATGACTATGGTTCTATCCATGACTATGACACTATCCATGAATATGACACTATCCATGAATATGACACTATCCATGACTATGGTTCTATCCATGACTATGACACTATCCATGAATATGACACTATCCATGAATATGACACTATCCATGACTATGGTTCTATCCATGACTATGACACTATCCATGACTATGACACTATCCATGAATATGACACTATCCATGATTATGGTTCTATCCATGACTATGACACTATCCATGACTATGACACTATCCATGACTATGACACTATCCATGAATATGACACTATCCATGACTATGGTTCTATCCATGACTATGACACTATCCATGACTATGACACTATCCATGACTATGGTTCTATCCATGACTATGACACTATCCATGACTATGACACTATCCATGACTGGTTCTATCCATGACTATGACACTATCCATGACTATGACACTATCCATGAATATGACACTATCCATGAATATGACACTGTCCATGACTATGGTTGTATCCATGACTATGACACTATCCATGAATATGACACTATCCATGAATATGACACTATCCATGACTATGGTTCTATCCATGACTATGGTTCTATCCATGACTATGACACTATCCATGAATATGACACTATCCATGACTATGGTTCTATCCATGACTATGGTTCTATCCATGAATATGACACTATCCATGTCTATGGTTCTATCCATGACTATGACACTATCCATGACTATGGTTCTATCCATGAATATGACACTATCCATGATTATGGTTCTATCCATGACTATGACACTATCCATGACTATGGTTCTATCCATGAATATGACACTATCCATGATTATGGTTCTATCCATGACTATGACACTATCCATGACTATGGTTCTATCCATGACTATGACACTATCCATGACTATGATTCTATCCATGAATATGACACTATCCATGATTATGGTTCTATCCATGACTATGACACTATCCATGACCATGGTTCTATCCATGAATATGACACTATCCATGATTATGGTTCTATCCATGACTATGACACTATCCATGACTATGGTTCTATCCATGACTATGACACTATCCATGACTATGGTTCTATCCATGAATATGACACTATCCATGAATATGACACTATCCATGAATATGACACTATCCATGACTATGGTTCTATCCATGACTATGACACTATCCATGACTATGACACTATCCATGAATATGACACTATCCATGACTATGGTTCTATCCATGACTATGACACTATCCATGAATATGACACTATCCATGAATATGACACTATCCATGAATATGACACTATCCATGACTATGGTTCTATCCATGACTATGACACTATCCATGACTATGACACTATCCATGACTATGACACTATCCATGAATATGACACTATCCATGACTATGGTTCTATCCATGACTATGACACTATCCATGACTATGACACTATCCATGACTATGGTTCTATCCATGACTATGACACTATCCATGACTATGACACTATCCATGACTATGGTTCTATCCATGACTATGACACTATCCATGACTATGACACTATCCATGAATATGACACTATCCATGAATATGACACTATCCATGACTATGACACTATCCATGACTATGACACTATCCATGAATATGACACTATCCATGACTATGGTTCTATCCATGACTATGGTTCTATCCATGACTATGACACTATCCATGACTATGACACTATCCATGAATATGACACTATCCATGACTATGGTTCTATCCATGACTATGGTTCTATCCATGAATATGACACTATCCATGTCTATGGTTCTATCCATGACTATGACACTATCCATGACTATGGTTCTATCCATGAATATGACACTATCCATGATTATGGTTCTATCCATGACTATGACACTATCCATGACTATGGTTCTATCCATGAATATGACACTATCCATGATTATGGTTCTATCCATGACTATGACACTATCCATGACTATGGTTCTATCCATGACTATGACACTATCCATGACTATGGTTCTATCCATGAATATGACACTATCCATGATTATGGTTCTATCCATGACTATGACACTATCCATGACTATGGTTCTATCCATGACTATGACACTATCCATGACTATGGTTCTATCCATGACTATGGTTCTATCCATGACTATGGTTCTATCCATGAATATGACACTATCCATGAATATGACACTATCCATGACTATGGTTCTATCCATGACTATGACACTATCCATGAATATGACACTATCCATGAATATGACACTATCCATGACTATGGTTCTATCCATGACTATGATACTATCCATGACTATGACACTATCCATGAATATGACACTATCCATGAATATGACACTATCCATGACTATGGTTCTATCCATGACTATGACACTATCCATGACTATGACACTATCCATGACTATGACACTATCCATGAATATGACACTATCCATGAATATGACACTATCCATGACTATGGTTCTATCCATGACTATGACACTATCCATGACTATGACACTATCCATGACTATGGTTCTATCCATGACTATGACACTATCCATGACTATGACACTATCCATGACTATGACACTATCCATGACTATGGTTCTATCCATGACTATGACACTATCCATGACTATGACACTATCCATGACTATGACACTATCCATGAATATGACACTATCCATGACTATGGTTCTATCCATGACTATGGTTCTATCCATGAATATGACACTATCCATGACTATGACACTATCCATGACTATGACACTATCCATGACTATGACACTATCCATGAATATGACACTATCCATGACTATGGTTCTATCCATGACTATGGTTCTATCCATGACTATGGTTCTATCCATGACTATGACACTATCCATGACTATGACACTATCCATGACTATGACACTATCCATGAATATGACACTATCCATGACTATGGTTCTATCCATGACTATGACACTATCCATGATTATGGTTCTATCCATGACTATGACACTATCCATGACTATGGTTCTATCCATGACTATGACACTATCCATGACTATGGTTCTATCCATGAATATGACACTATCCATGATTATGGTTCTATCCATGACTATGACACTATCCATGACTATGGTTCTATCCATGACTGACACTATCCATGACTATGGTTCTATCCATGAATATGACACTATCCATGATTATGGTTCTATCCATGACTATGACACTATCCATGACTATGGTTCTATCCATGACTATGGTTCTATCCATGAATATGACACTATCCATGACTATGACACTATCCATGACTATGGTTCTCTCCATGAATATGACACTATCCATGACTATGACACTATCCATGACTATGGTTCTATCCATGAATATGACACTATCCATGAATATGACACTATCCATGACTATGGTTCTATCCATGACTATGGTTCTATCCATGAATATGACACTATCCATGACTATGACACTATCCATGACTATGACACTATCAATGAATATGACACTATCCATGACTATGGTTCTATCCATGACTATGGTTCTATCCATGACTATGGTTCTATCCATGACTATGACACTATCCATGACTATGACACTATCCATGACTATGACACTATCCATGAATATGACACTATCCATGACTATGGTTCTATCCATGACTATGGTTCTATCCATGAATATGACACTATCCATGACTATGGTTCTATCCATGACTATGACACTATCCATGATTATGGTTCTATCCATGACTATGACACTATCCATGACTATGGTTCTATCCATGACTATGACACTATCCATGAATATGGTTCTATCCATGAATATGACACTATCCATGACTATGGTTCTATCCATGACTATGACACTATCCATGACTATGGTTCTATCCATGACTATGACACTATCCATGAATATGGTTCTATCCATGACTATGACACTATCCATGACTATGGTTCTATCCATGACTATGACACTATCCATGAATATGACACTATCCATGACTATGGTTCTATCCATGACTATGACACTATCCATGACTATGACACTATCCATGAATATGACACTATCCATGACTATGGTTCTATCCATGACTATGACACTATCCATGACTATGACACTATCCATGATATGACACTATCCATGACTATGGTTCTATCCATGACTATGACACTATCCATGACTATGACACTATCCATGACTATGATACTTTCCATGAATATGACACTATCCATGACTATGGTTCTATCCATGACTATGACACTATCCATGACTATGACACTATCCATGAGTATGACACTATCCATGAATATGACACTATCCATAACTATGGTTCTATCCATGACTATGACACTATCCATGACTATGACACTATCCATGACTATGACACTATCCATGACTATGGTTCTATCCATGACTATGACACTATCCATGACTATGACACTATCCATGACTATGACACTATCCATGAATATGACACTATCCATGACTATGGTTCTATCCATGACTATGGTTCTATCCATGACTATGACACTATCCATGACTATGGTTCTATCCATGACTATGACACTATCCATGAATATGACACTATCCATGACTATGGTTCTATCCATGACTATGACACTATCCATGACTATGACACTATCCATGAATATGACACTATCCATGACTATGGTTCTATCCATGACTATGACACTATCCATGAATATGACACTATCCATGAATATGACACTATCCATGACTATGGTTCTATCCATGACTATGACACTATCCATGAATATGACACTATCCATGAATATGACACTATCCATGAATATGACACTATCCATGACTATGGTTCTATCCATGACTATGACACTATCCATGACTATGACACTATCCATGAATATGACACTATCCATGACTATGACACTATCCATGACTATGACACTATCCATGAATATGACACTATCCATGACTATGGTTCTATCCATGACTATGACACTATCCATGAATATGACACTATCCATGAATATGACACTATCCATGACTATGACACTATCCATGACTATGACACTATCCATGAATATGACACTATCCATGACTATGGTTCTATCCATGACTATGACACTATCCATGAATATGACACTATCCATGAATATGACACTATCCATGACTATGGTTCTATCCATGACTATGACACTATCCATGAATATGACACTATCCATGAATATGACACTATCCATGACTATGGTTCTATCCATGACTATGACACTATCCATGACTATGACACTATCCATGAATATGACACTATCCATGACTATGGTTCTATCCATGACTATGACACTATCCATGACTATGACACTATCCATGACTATGACACTATCCATGAATATGACACTATCCATGAATATGACACTATCCATGACTATGGTTCTATCCATGACTATGACACTATCCATGACTATGACACTATCCATGATTATGGTTCTATCCATGACTATGACACTATCCATGACTATGACACTATCCATGACTATGGTTCTATCCATGACTATGACACTATCCATGACTATGACACTATCCATGAATATGACACTATCCATGAATATGACACTATCCATGACTATGGTTCTATCCATGACTATGACACTATCCATGACTATGACACTATCCATGAATATGACACTATCCATGACTATGGTTCTATCCATGACTATGGTTCTATCCATGACTATGACACTATCCATGACTATGACACTATCCATGACTATGACACTATCCATGACTATGGTTCTATCCATGACTATGGTTCTATCCATGAATATGACACTATCCATGACTATGGTTCTATCCATGACTATGACACTATCCATGACTATGGTTCTATCCATGAATATGACACTATCCATGATTATGGTTCTATCCATGACTATGACACTATCCATGACTATGGTTCTATCCATGAATATGACACTATCCATGATTATGGTTCTATCCATGACTATGACACTATCCATGACTATGGTTCTATCCATGACTATGACACTATCCATGACTATGGTTCTATCCATGAATATGACACTATCCATGACTATGGATCTATCCATGAATATGACACTATCCATGACTATGGTTCTATCCATGACTATGACACTATCCATGACTATGGTTCTATCCATGACTATGGTTCTATCCATGACTATGACACTATCCATGACTATGACACTATCCATGACTATGGTTCTATCCATGAATATGACACTATCCATGACTATGGTTCTATCCATGACTATGGTTCTATCCATGAATATGACACTATCCATGACTATGACACTATCCATGACTATGACACTATCCATGACTATGACACTATCCATGACTATGGTTCTATCCATGACTATGGTTCTATCCATGACTATGGTTCTATCCATGACTATGACACTATCCATGACTATGACACTATCCATGACTATGACACTATCCATGAATATGAAACTATCCATGACTATGGTTCTATCCATGACTATGGTTCTATCCATGAATATGACACTATCCATGACTATGACACTATCCATGACTATGACACTATCCATGAATATGACACTATCCATGACTATGGTTCTATCCATGACTATGACACTATCCATGAATATGACACTATCCATGAATATGACACTATCCATGACTATGACACTATCCATGACTATGACACTATCCATGAATATGACACTATCCATGACTATGGTTCTATCCATGACTATGACACTATCCATGAATATGACACTATCCATGAATATGACACTATCCATGACTATGGTTCTATCCATGACTATGACACTATCCATGAATATGACACTATCCATGAATATGACACTATCCATGACTATGGTTCTATCCATGACTATGACACTATCCATGACTATGACACTATCCATGAATATGACACTATCCATGACTATGGTTCTATCCATGACTATGACACTATCCATGACTATGACACTATCCATGACTATGACACTATCCATGAATATGACACTATCCATGAATATGACACTATCCATGACTATGGGTCTATCCATGACTATGACACTATCCATGACTATGACACTATCCATGACTATGGTTCTATCCATGACTATGACACTATCCATGACTATGACACTATCCATGACTATGGTTCTATCCATGACTATGACACTATCCATGACTATGACACTATCCATGAATATGACACTATCCATGAATATGACACTATCCATGACTATGGTTGTATCCATGACTATGACACTATCCATGACTATGACACTATCCATGAATATGACACTATCCATGACTATGGTCCCATCCATGACTATGGTTCTATCCATGACTATGACACTATCCATGACTATGACACTATCCATGTTTATGACACTATCCATGACTATGGTTCTATCCATGACTATGGTTCTATCCATGAATATGACACTATCCATGTCTATGGTTCTATCCATGACTATGACACTATCCATGACTATGGTTCTATCCATGAATATGACACTATCCATGACTATGGTTCTATCCATGACTATGACACTATCCATGACTATGGTTCTATCCATGAATATGACACTATCCATGATTATGGTTCTATCCATGACTATGACACTATCCATGACTATGGTTCTATCCATGACTATGACACTATCCATGACTATGGTTCTATCCATGAATATGACACTATCCATGATTATGGTTCTATCCATGAATATGACACTATCCATGATTATGGTTCTATCCATGACTATGACACTATCCATAACTATGGTTCTATCCATGACTATGGTTCTATCCATGAATATGACACTATCCATGACTATGACACTATCCATGACTATGGTTCTATCCATGAATATGACACTATCCATGACTATGGTTCTATCCATGACTATGGTTCTATCCATGAATATGACACTATCCATGACTATGACACTATCCATGACTATGACACTATCCATGACTATGACACTATCCATGACTATGGTTCTATCCATGACTATGGTTCTATCCATGACTATGGTTCTATCCATGACTATGACACTATCCATGACTATGACACTATCCATGACTATGACACTATCCATGAATATGAAACTATCCATGACTATGGTTCTATCCATGACTATGGTTCTATCCATGAATATGACACTATCCATGACTATGGTTCTATCCATGACTATGACACTATCCATGATTATGGTTCTATCCATGACTATGACACTATCCATGACTATGGTTCTATCCATGACTATGACACTATCCATGAATATGGTTCTATCCATGAATATGACACTATCCATGACTATGGTTCTATCCATGACTATGACACTATCCATGACTATGGTTCTATCCATGACTATGACACTATCCATGAATATGGTTCTATCCATGACTATGACACTATCCATGACTATGGTTCTATCCATGACTATGACACTATCCATGAATATGACACTATCCATGACTATGGTTCTATCCATGACTATGACACTATCCATGACTATGACACTATCCATGAATATGACACTATCCATGACTATGGTTCTATCCATGACTATGACACTATCCATGACTATGACACTATCCATGACTATGACACTATCCATGAATATGACACTATCCATGACTATGGTTCTATCCATGACTATGGTTCTATCCATGACTATGACACTATCCATGACTATGGTTCTATCCATGACTATGACACTATCCATGAATATGACACTATCCATGACTATGGTTCTATCCATGACTATGACACTATCCATGACTATGACACTATCCATGAATATGACACTATCCATGACTATGGTTCTATCCATGACTATGACACTATCCATGAATATGACACTATCCATGAATATGACACTATCCATGACTATGGTTCTATCCATGACTATGACACTATCCATGAATATGACACTATCCATGAATATGACACTATCCATGAATATGACACTATCCATGACTATGGTTCTATCCATGACTATGACACTATCCATGACTATGACACTATCCATGAATATGACACTATCCATGACTATGACACTATCCATGACTATGACACTATCCATGACTATGACACTATCCATGAATATGACACTATCCATGACTATGGTTCTATCCATGACTATGACACTATCCATGAATATGACACTATCCATGAATATGACACTATCCATAACTATGGTTCTATCCATGACTATGACACTATCCATGACTCCATGGCTATGACACTATCCATGACTATGACACTATCCATGACTATGACACTATCCATGACTATGGTTCTATCCATGACTATGACACTATCCATGACTATGACACTATCCATGACTATGACACTATCCATGAATATGACACTATCCATGACTATGGTTCTATCCATGACTATGGTTCTATCCATGACTATGACACTATCCATGACTATGGTTCTATCCATGACTATGACACTATCCATGAATATGACACTATCCATGACTATGGTTCTATCCATGACTATGACACTATCCATGACTATGACACTATCCATGAATATGACACTATCCATGACTATGGTTCTATCCATGACTATGACACTATCCATGAATATGACACTATCCATGAATATGACACTATCCATGACTATGGTTCTATCCATGACTATGACACTATCCATGAATATGACACTATCCATGAATATGACACTATCCATGAATATGACACTATCCATGACTATGGTTCTATCCATGACTATGACACTATCCATGACTATGACACTATCCATGAATATGACACTATCCATGACTATGACACTATCCATGACTATGACACTATCCATGACTATGACACTATCCATGAATATGACACTATCCATGACTATGGTTCTATCCATGACTATGACACTATCCATGAATATGACACTATCCATGAATATGACACTATCCATGACTATGACACTATCCATGACTATGACACTATCCATGAATATGACACTATCCATGACTATGGTTCTATCCATGACTATGACACTATCCATGAATATGACACTATCCATGAATATGACACTATCCATGACTATGGTTCTATCCATGACTATGACACTATCCATGAATATGACACTATCCATGAATATGACACTATCCATGACTATGGTTCTATCCATGACTATGACACTATCCATGACTATGACACTATCCATGAATATGACACTATCCATGACTATGGTTCTATCCATGACTATGACACTATCCATGACTATGACACTATCCATGACTATGACACTATCCATGACTATGACACTATCCATGAATATGACACTATCCATGACTATGGTTCTATCCATGACTATGACACTATCCATGACTATGACACTATCCATGACTATGGTTCTATCCATGACTATGACACTATCCATGACTATGACACTATCCATGACTATGGTTCTATCCATGACTATGACACTATCCATGACTATGACACTATCCATGAATATGACACTATCCATGAATATGACACTATCCATGACTATGGTTGTATCCATGACTATGACACTATCCATGAATATGACACTATCCATGAATATGACACTATCCATGACTATGGTTCTATCCATGACTATGTTTCTATCCATGACTATGACACTATCCATGACTATGACACTATCCATGAATATGACACTATCCATGACTATGGTTCTATCCATGACTATGGTTCTATCCATGAATATGACACTATCCATGACTATGGTTCTATCCATGACTATGACACTATCCATGACTATGGTACTATCCATGAATATGACACTATCCATGATTATGGTTCTATCCATGACTATGACACTATCCATGACTATGGTTCTATCCATGAATATGACACTATCCATGATTATGGTTCTATCCATGACTATGACACTATCCATGACTATGGTTCTATCCATGACTATGACACTATCCATGACTATGGATCTATCCATGAATATGACACTATCCATGATTATGGTTCTATCCATGACTATGACACTATCCATGACTATGGTTCTATCCATGAATATGACACTATCCATGATTATGGTTCTATCCATGACTATGACACTATCCATGACTATGGTTCTATCCATGACTATGACACTATCCATGACTATGGTTCTATCCATGAATATGACACTATCCATGAATATGACACTATCCATGAATATGACACTATCCATGACTATGGTTCTATCCATGACTATGACACTATCCATGACTATGACACTATCCATGAATATGACACTATCCATGACTATGGTTCTATCCATGACTATGACACTATCCATGAATATGACACTATCCATGAATATGACACTATCCATGAATATGACACTATCCATGACTATGGTTCTATCCATGACTATGACACTATCCATGACTATGACACTATCCATGACTATGACACTATCCATGAATATGACACTATCCATGACTATGGTTCTATCCATGACTATGACACTATCCATGACTATGACACTATCCATGACTATGGTTCTATCCATGACTATGACACTATCCATGACTATGACACTATCCATGACTATGGTTCTATCCATGACTATGACACTATCCATGACTATGACACTATCCATGAATATGACACTATCCATGAATATGACACTATCCATGACTATGACACTATCCATGACTATGACACTATCCATGAATATGACACTATCCATGACTATGGTTCTATCCATGACTATGGTTCTATCCATGACTATGACACTATCCATGACTATGACACTATCCATGAATATGACACTATCCATGACTATGGTTCTATCCATGACTATGGTTCTATCCATGAATATGACACTATCCATGTCTATGGTTCTATTCATGACTATGACACTATCCATGACTATGGTTCTATCCATGAATATGACACTATCCATGATTATGGTTCTATCCATGACTATGACACTATCCATGACTATGGTTCTATCCATGAATATGACACTATCCATGATTATGGTTCTATCCATGACTATGACACTATCCATGACTATGGTTCTATCCATGACTATGACACTATCCATGACTATGGTTCTATCCATGAATATGACACTATCCATGATTATGGTTCTATCCATGACTATGACACTATCCATGACTATGGTTCTATCCATGACTATGACACTATCCATGACTATGGTTCTATCCATGACTATGGTTCTATCCATGACTATGGTTCTATCCATGAATATGACACTATCCATGAATATGACACTATCCATGACTATGGTTCTATCCATGACTATGACACTATCCATGAATATGACACTATCCATGAATATGACACTATCCATGAATATGACACTATCCATGACTATGGTTCTATCCATGACTATGACACTATCCATGACTATGACACTATCCATGACTATGACACTATCCATGAATATGACACTATCCATGAATATGACACTATCCATGACTATGGTTCTATCCATGACTATGACACTATCCATGACTATGACACTATCCATGACTATGGTTCCATCCATGACTATGACACTATCCATGACTATGACACTATCCATGACTATGACACTATCCATGACTATGGTTCTATCCATGACTATGACACTATCCATGACTATGACACTATCCATGACTATGACACTATCCATGAATATGACACTATCCATGACTATGGTTCTATCCATGACTATGGTTCTATCCATGAATATGACACTATCCATGACTATGACACTATCCATGACTATGACACTATCCATGACTATGACACTATCCATGAATATGACACTATCCATGACTATGGTTCTATCCATGACTATGGTTCTATCCATGACTATGACACTATCCATGACTATGACACTATCCATGACTATGACACTATCCATGAATATGACACTATCCATGACTATGTTTCTATCCATGACTATGACACTATCCATGATTATGGTTCTATCCATGACTATGACACTATCCATGACTATGGTTCTATCCATGACTATGACACTATCCATGACTATGGTTCTATCCATGAATATGACACTATCCATGATTATGGTTCTATCCATGACTATGACACTATCCATGACTATGGTTCTATCCATGACTGACACTATCCATGACTATGGTTCTATCCATGAATATGACACTATCCATGATTATGGTTCTATCCATGACTATGACACTATCCATGACTATGGTTCTATCCATGACTATGGTTCTATCCATGAATATGACACTATCCATGACTATGACACTATCCATGAATATGACACTATCCATGACTATGGTTCTATCCATGACTATGTTTCTATCCATGACTATGACACTATCCATGACTATGACACTATCCATGAATATGACACTATCCATGACTATGGTTCTATCCATGACTATGGTTCTATCCATGAATATGACACTATCCATGTCTATGGTTCTATCCATGACTATGACACTATCCATGACTATGGTACTATCCATGAATATGACACTATCCATGATTATGGTTCTATCCATGACTATGACACTATCCATGACTATGGTTCTATCCATGAATATCACACTATCCATGATTATGGTTCTATCCATGACTATGACACTATCCATGACTATGGTTCTATCCATGACTATGACACTATCCATGACTATGGATCTATCCATGAATATGACACTATCCATGATTATGGTTCTATCCATGACTATGACACTATCCATGACCATGGTTCTATCCATGAATATGACACTATCCATGATTATGGTTCTATCCATGACTATGACACTATCCATGACTATGGGTTCTATCCATGACTATGACACTATCCATGACTATGGTTCTATCCATGAATATGACACTATCCATGAATATGACACTATCCATGAATATGACACTATCCATGACTATGGTTCTATCCATGACTATGACACTATCCATGACTATGACACTATCCATGAATATGACACTATCCATGACTATGGTTCTATCCATGACTATGACACTATCCATGAATATGACACTATCCATGAATATGACACTATCCATGAATATGACACTATCCATGACTATGGTTCTATCCATGACTATGACACTATCCATGACTATGACACTATCCATGACTATGACACTATCCATGAATATGACACTATCCATGACTATGGTTCTATCCATGACTATGACACTATCCATGACTATGACACTATCCATGACTATGGTTCTATCCATGACTATGACACTATCCATGACTATGACACTATCCATGACTATGGTTCTATCCATGACTATGACACTATCCATGACTATGACACTATCCATGAATATGACACTATCCATGACTATGACACTATCCATGACTATGACACTATCCATGAATATGACACTATCCATGACTATGGTTCTATCCATGACTATGGTTCTATCCATGACTATGACACTATCCATGACTATGACACTATCCATGAATATGACACTATCCATGACTATGGTTCTATCCATGACTATGGTTCTATCCATGAATATGACACTATCCATGTCTATGGTTCTATTCATGACTATGACACTATCCATGACTATGGTTCTATCCATGAATATGACACTATCCATGATTATGGTTCTATCCATGACTATGACACTATCCATGACTATGGTTCTATCCATGAATATGACACTATCCATGATTATGGTTCTATCCATGACTATGACACTATCCATGACTATGGTTCTATCCATGACTATGACACTATCCATGACTATGGTTCTATCCATGAATATGACACTATCCATGATTATGGTTCTATCCATGACTATGACACTATCCATGACTATGGTTCTATCCATGACTATGACACTATCCATGACTATGGTTCTATCCATGACTATGGTTCTATCCATGACTATGGTTCTATCCATGAATATGACACTATATATGAATATGACACTATCCATGACTATGGGTACTACCATGGACTTTGCACTAATCCATGAATTATGACACTATCCATGAATATGACACTATCCATGAATATGACACTATCCATGACTATGGTTCTATCCATGACTATGACACTATCCATGACTATGACACTATCCATGACTATGACACTATCCATGAATATGACACTATCCATGAATATGACACTATCCATGACTATGGTTCTATCCATGACTATGACACTATCCATGACTATGACACTATCCATGACTATGGTTCTATCCATGACTATGACACTATCCATGACTATGACACTATCCATGACTATGACACTATCCATGACTATGGTTCTATCCATGACTATGACACTATCCATGACTATGACACTATCCATGACTATGACACTATCCATGAATATGACACTATCCATGACTATGGTTCTATCCATGACTATGGTTCTATCCATGAATATGACACTATCCATGACTATGACACTATCCATGACTATGACACTATCCATGACTATGACACTATCCATGAATATGACACTATCCATGACTATGGTTCTATCCATGACTATGGTTCTATCCATGACTATGACACTATCCATGACTATGACACTATCCATGACTATGACACTATCCATGAATATGACACTATCCATGACTATGTTTCTATCCATGACTATGACACTATCCATGATTATGGTTCTATCCATGACTATGACACTATCCATGACTATGGTTCTATCCATGACTATGACACTATCCATGACTATGGTTCTATCCATGAATATGACACTATCCATGATTATGGTTCTATCCATGACTATGACACTATCCATGACTATGGTTCTATCCATGACTGACACTATCCATGACTATGGTTCTATCCATGAATATGACACTATCCATGATTATGGTTCTATCCATGACTATGACACTATCCATGACTATGGTTCTATCCATGACTATGGTTCTATCCATGAATATGACACTATCCATGACTATGACACTATCCATGACTATGGTTCTATCCATGAATATGACACTATCCATGACGATGTTTCTATCCATGACTATGGACACGATCCATTGACTATGTACTATCCATGAATATGACACTATCCAGGACTATGGTTCTATCCATGACGAGGGGTCAATCCATGAATATACTATCAGGTCTATGGGTCTTCATGACTATGACACTATCCATGACTTGGTAACTATCCATGAATATGACACCTATCCATGACTATGGTTCTATCCATGACTATGGTTTCTAAAGCCAGGACTATGGGTCTATCCATGAATATCACACTATCCATGACTTATGGTTCTATCCTTGACTATGACACTATCCATGAATATGGTTCGTTCCATGACTATGGAACTATCCATGACTATGGATTCTATCATGAATATGACACTATCCATACTTATGGGTGTCTATCCGGATGACGATGACACTATCCATGACTATGGTTTTCTATCCATGAATAGGACACTATCCATGACTATGGTCTATCCATGACTATGACACTATCCATGATTATGGTTCTATCCATGACTATGACACTATCCATGACTATGGTTCTATCCATGACTATGACACTATCCATGACTATGGTTCTATCCATGACTATGACACTATCCATGAATATGGTTCTATCCATGACTATGACACTATCCATGACTATGGTTCTATCCATGACTATGACACTATCCATGAATATGACACTATCCATGACTATGGTTCTATCCATGACTATGACACTATCCATGACTATGACACTATCCATGAATATGACACTATCCATGACTATGGTTCTATCCATGACTATGACACTATCCATGACTATGACACTATCCATGAATATGACACTATCCATGACTATGGTTCTATCCATGACTATGACACTATCCATGACTATGACACTATCCATGACTATGATACTATCCATGAATATGACACTATCCATGACTATGGTTCTATCCATGACTATGACACTATCCATGACTATGACACTATCCATGAGTATGACACTATCCATGAATATGACACTATCCATAACTATGGTTCTATCCATGACTATGACACTATCCATGACTATGACACTATCCATGACTATGACACTATCCATGACTATGGTTCTATCCATGACTATGACACTATCCATGACTATGACACTATCCATGACTATGGCACTATCCATGAATATGACACTATCCATGACTATGGTTCTATCCATGACTATGGTTCTATCCATGACTATGACACTATCCATGACTATGGTTCTATCCATGACTATGACACTATCCATGAATATGACACTATCCATGACTATGGTTCTATCCATGACTATGACACTATCCATGACTATGACACTATCCATGAATATGACACTATCCATGACTATGGTTCTATCCATGACTATGACACTATCCATGAATATGACACTATCCATGAATATGACACTATCCATGACTATGGTTCTATCCATGACTATGACACTATCAATGAATATGACACTATGCATGAATATGACACTATCCATGAATATGACACTATCCATGACTATGGTTCTATCCATGACTATGACACTATCCATGACTATGACACTATCCATGAATATGACACTATCCATGACTATGACACTATCCATGACTATGACACTATCCATGACTATGACACTATCCATGAATATGACACTATCCATGACTATGGTTCTATCCATGACTATGACACTATCCATGAATATGACACTATCCATGAATATGACACTATCCATGACTATGACACTATCCATGACTATGACACTATCCATGAATATGACACTATCCATGACTATGGTTCTATCCATGACTATGACACTATCCATGAATATGACACTATCCATGAATATGACACTATCCATGACTATGGTTCTATCCATGACTATGACACTATCCATGAATATGACACTATCCATGAATATGACACTATCCATGACTATGGTTCTATCCATGACTATGACACTATCCATGACTATGACACATATCATGAATATGACACTATCCATGACTATGGTTCTATCCATGACTATGACACTATTCCTGACTATGACACTATCCATGACTATGACACTATCCATGAATATGACACTATCCATGAATATGACACTATCCATGACTATGGTTTCTATCCATGACTATGACACTATCCATGACTATGACACTATCCATGATTATGGTTCTATCCATGACTAGGACACTATCCTTGACTATGACACTATCCATGACTATGGTTCTATCCATGACTATGACACTGTCCATGACTATGACACTATCCATGAATATGACACTATCCATGAATATGACACTATCCATGACTATGGTTGTATCCATGACTATGACACTATCCATGACTATGACACTATCCATCAATATGACACTATCCATGACTATGGTTCTATCCATGACTATGGTTCTATCCATGACTATGACACTATCCATGACTATGACACTATCCATGAATATGACACTATCCATGACTATGGTTGTATCCGTGACTATGACACTATCCATGACTATGACACTATCCATGAATATGACACTATCCATGACTATGGTTCTATCCATGACTATGACACTATCCATGACTATGACACAATCCATGAATATGACACTATCCATGACTATGGTTCTATCCATGACTATGACACTATTCCTGACTATGACACTATCCATGACTATGACACTATCCATGAATATGACACTATCCATGAATATGACACTATCCATGACTATGGTTCTATCCATGACTATGACACTATCCATGACTATGACACTATCCATGATTATGGTTCTATCCATGACTATGACACTATCCATGACTATGACACTATCCATGACTATGGTTCTATCCATGACTATGACACTGTCCATGACTATGACACTATCCATGAATATGACACTATCCATGAATATGACACTATCCATGACTATGGTTGTATCCATGACTATGACACTATCCATGACTATGACACTATCCATCAATATGACACTATCCATGACTATGGTTCTATCCATGACTATGGTTCTATCCATGACTATGACACTATCCATGACTATGACACTATCCATGAATATGACACTATCCATGACTATGGTTGTATCCGTGACTATGACACTATCCATGACTATGACACTATCCATGAATATGACACTATCCATGACTATGGTTCTATCCATGACTATGACACTATCCATGACTATGACACTATCCATGAATATGACACTATCCATGACTATGGTTCTATCCATGACTATGGTTCTATCCATGAATATGACACTATCCATGTCTATGGTTCTATCCATGACTATGACACTATCCATGACTATGGTTCTATCCATGAATATGACACTATCCATGATTATGGTTCTATCCATGAATATGACACTATCCATGACTATGGTTCTATCCATGACTATGGTTCTATCCATGAATATGACACTATCCATGTCTATGGTTCTATCCATGACTATGACACTATCCATGACTATGGTTCTATCCATGAATATGACACTATCCATGATTATGTTTCTATCCATGAATATGACACTATCCATGATTATGGTTCTATCCATGACTATGACACTATCCATGACTATGGTTCTATCCATGACTATGACACTATCCATGAATATGACACTATCCATGACTATGGTTCTATCCATGACTATGGTTCTATCCATGACTATGACACTATCCATGACTATGACACTATCCATGAATATGACACTATCCATGAATATGACACTATCCATGACTATGCCACTATCCATGACTATGACACTATCCATGACTATGACACTATCCATGAATATGACACTATCCATGACTATGGTTCTATCCATGACTATGGTTCTATCCATGACTATGACACTATCCATGACTATGACACTATCCATGACTATGACACTATCCATGAATATGACACTATCCATGACTATGGTTCTATCCATGACTATGACACTATCCATGATTATGGTTCTATCCATGACTATGACACTATCCATGACTATGGTTCTATCCATGACTATGACACTATCCATGACTATGGTTCTATCCATGAATATGACACTATCCATGATTATGGTTCTATCCATGACTATGACACTATCCATGACTATGGTTCTATCCATGACTGACACTATCCATGACTATGGTTCTATCCATGAATATGACACTATCCATGATTATGGTTCTATCCATGACTATGACACTATCCATGACTATGGTTCTATCCATGACTATGGTTCTATCCATGAATATGACACTATCCATGACTATGACACTATCCATGACTATGGTTCTATCATGAATATGACACTATCCATGACTATGACACTATCCATGACTATGGTTCTATCCATGACTATGACACTATCCATGAATATGACACTATCCATGACTATGGTTCTATCCATGACTATGGTTCTATCCATGAATATGACACTATCCATGACTATGACACTATCCATGACTATGACACTATCAATGAATATGACACTATCCATGACTATGGTTCTATCCATGACTATGGTTCTATCCATGACTATGGTTCTATCCATGACTATGACACTATCCATGACTATGACACTATCCATGACTATGACACTATCCATGAATATGACACTATCCATGACTATGGTTCTATCCATGACTATGGTTCTATCCATGAATATGACACTATCCATGACTATGGTTCTATCCATGACTATGACACTATCCATGATTATGGTTCTATCCATGACTATGACACTATCCATGACTATGGTTCTATCCATGACTATGACACTATCCATGAATATGGTTCTATCCATGAATATGACACTATCCATGACTATGGTTCTATCCATGACTATGACACTATCCATGACTATGGTTCTATCCATGACTATGACACTATCCATGAATATGGTTCTATCCATGACTATGACACTATCCATGACTATGGTTCTATCCATGACTATGACACTATCCATGAATATGACACTATCCATGACTATGGTTCTATCCATGACTATGACACTATCCATGACTATGACACTATCCATGAATATGACACTATCCATGACTATGGTTCTATCCATGACTATGACACTATCCATGACTATGACACTATCCATGAATATGACACTATCCATGACTATGGTTCTATCCATGACTATGACACTATCCATGACTATGACACTATCCATGACTATGATACTATCCATGAATATGACACTATCCATGACTATGGTTCTATCCATGACTATGACACTATCCATGACTATGACACTATCCATGAGTATGACACTATCCATGAATATGACACTATCCATAACTATGGTTCTATCCATGACTATGACACTATCCATGACTATGACACTATCCATGACTATGACACTATCCATGACTATGGTTCTATCCATGACTATGACACTATCCATGACTATGACACTATCCATGACTATGACACTATCCATGAATATGACACTATCCATGACTATGGTTCTATCCATGACTATGGTTCTATCCATGACTATGACACTATCCATGACTATGGTTCTATCCATGACTATGACACTATCCATGAATATGACACTATCCATGACTATGGTTCTATCCATGACTATGACACTATCCATGACTATGACACTATCCATGAATATGACACTATCCATGACTATGGTTCTATCCATGACTATGACACTATCCATGAATATGACACTATCCATGAATATGACACTATCCATGACTATGGTTCTATCCATGACTATGACACTATCAATGAATATGACACTATCCATGAATATGACACTATCCATGAATATGACACTATCCATGACTATGGTTCTATCCATGACTATGACACTATCCATGACTATGACACTATCCATGAATATGACACTATCCATGACTATGACACTATCCATGATTATGACACTATCCATGACTATGACACTATCCATGACTATGGTTCTATCCATGACTATGACACTATCCATGAATATGACACTATCCATGAATATGACACTATCCATGACTATGACACTATCCATGACTATGACACTATCCATGAATATGACACTATCCATGACTATGGTTCTATCCATGACTATGACACTATCCATGAATATGACACTATCCATGAATATGACACTATCCATGACTATGGTTCTATCCATGACTATGACACTATCCATGAATATGACACTATCCATGAATATGACACTATCCATGACTATGGTTCTATCCATGACTATGACACTATCCATGACTATGACACTATCCATGAATATGACACTATCCATGACTATGGTTCTATCCATGACTATGACACTATCCATGACTATGACACTATCCATGACTATGACACTATCCATGAATATGACACTATCATGAATATGACACTATCCATGACTATGGTTCTATCCATGACTATGACACTATCCATGACTATGACACTATCCATGATTATGGTTCTATCCATGACTATGACACTATCCATGACTATGACACTATCCATGACTATGGTTCTATCCATGACTATGACACTATCCATGACTATGACACTATCCATGAATATGACACTATCCATGAATATGACACTATCCATGACTATGGTTGTATCCATGACTATGACACTATCCATGACTATGACACTATCCATGAATATGACACTATCCATGACTATGGTTCTATCCATGACTATGGTTCTATCCATGACTATGACACTATCCATGACTATGACACTATCCATGAATATGACACTATCCATGACTATGGTTCTATCCATGACTATGGTTCTATCCATGAATATGACACTATCCATGTCTATGGTTCTATCCATGACTATGACACTATCCATGACTATGGTTCTATCCATGAATATGACACTATCCATGATTATGGTTCTATCCATGACTATGACACTATCCATGACTATGGTTCTATCCATGAATATGACACTATCCATGATTATGGTTCTATCCATGACTATGACACTATCCATGACTATGGTTCTATCCATGACTATGACACTATCCATGACTATGGTTCTATCCATGAATATGACACTATCCATGATTATGGTTCTATCCATGACTATGACACTATCCATGACCATGGTTCTATCCATGAATATGACACTATCCATGATTATGGTTCTATCCATGACTATGACACTATCCATGACTATGGGTTCTATCCATGACTATGACACTATCCATGACTATGGTTCTATCCATGAATATGACACTCTCCATGAATATGACACTATCCATGAATATGACACTATCCATGACTATGGTTCTATCCATGACTATGACACTATCCATGAATATGACACTATCCATGAATATGACACTATCCATGACTATGGTTCTATCCATGACTATGATACTATCCATGACTATGACACTATCCATGAATATGACACTATCCATGAATATGACACTATCCATGATAATGGTTCTATCCATGACTATGACACTATCCATGACTATGACACTATCCATGACTATGACACTATCCATGAATATGACACTATCCATGAATATGACACTATCCATGACTATGGTTCTATCCATGACTATGACACTATCCATGACTATGACACTATCCATGACTATGACACTATCCATGACTATGGTTCTATCCATGACTATGACACTATCCATGACTATGACACTATCCATGACTATGGTTCTATCCATGACTATGACACTATCCATGACTATGACACTATCCAATGACTATGACACTATCCATGACTATGACACTATCCATGAATATGACACTATCCATGACTATGGTTCTATCCATGACTATGGTTCTATCCATGAATATGACACTATCCATGACTATGACACTATCCATGACTATGACACTATCCATGACTATGACACTATCCATGAATATGACACTATCCATGACTATGTTTCTATCCATGACTATGGTTCTATCCATGACTATGGTTCTATCCATGACTATGACACTATCCATGACTATCACACTATCCATGACTATGACACTATCCATGAATATGACACTATCCATGACTATGGTTCTATCCATGACTATGGTTCTATCCAAGAATATGACACTATCCATGACTATGGTTCTATCCATGACTATGACACTATCCATGATTATGGTTCTATCCATGACTATGACACTATCCATGACTATGTTTCTATCCATGTCTATGACACTATCCATGACTATGGTTCTATCCATGAATATGACACTATCCATGACTATGGTTCTATCCATGACTATGACACTATCCATGACTATGGTTCTATCCATGACTATGACACTATCCATGACTATGGTTCTATCCATGAATATGACACTATCCATGACTGTGGTTCTATCCATGACTATGACACTATCCATGACTATGGTTCTATCCATGACTATGACACTATCCATGACTATGGTTCTATCCATGACTATGACACTATCCATGACTATGGTTCTATCCATGAATATGACACTATCCATGACTATGGTTCTATCCATGACTATGACACTATCCATGACTATGGTTCTATCCATGACTATGACACTATCCATGACTATGGTTCTATCCATGACTATGACACTATCCATGAATATGACACTATCCATGACTATGACACTATCCATGACTATGGTTCTCTCCATGACTATGACACTATCCATGACTATGGTTCTATCCATGACTATGACACTATCCATGACTATGGTTCTATCCATGAATATGACACTATCCATGACTATGGTTCTATCCATGACTATGACACTATCCATGACTATGGTTCTATCCATGACTATGACACTATCCATGACTATGGTTCTATCCATGACTATGACACTATCCATGACTATGGTTCTATCCATGAATATGACACTATCCATGACTATGGTTCTATCCATGACTATGACACTATCCATGACTATGGTTCTATCCATGACTATGACACTATCCATGACTATGGTTCTATCCATGACTATGACACTATCCATGAATATGACACTATCCATGACTATGACACTATCCATGACTATGACACTAACCATGACTATGACACTATCCATGACTATGACACTATCCATGACTATGACACTAACCATGACTATGACACTCTCCATGACTATGACACTATCCATGACTATGACACTAACCATGAATATGACACTATCCATGACTATGACACTATCCATGACTATGACACTAACCATGACTATGACACTATCCATGACTATGACACTAACCATGAATATGACACTATCCATGACTATGACACTAACCATGACTATGACACTATCCATGACTATGACACTATCCATGACTATGACACTAACCATGAATATGACACTATCCATGACTATGGTTCTATCCATGACTATGGTTCTATCCATGACTATGACACTATCCATGACTATGACACTAACCATGAATATGACACTAACCATGAATATGACACTATCCATGACTATCACACTATCCATGACTATGACACTAACCATGACTATGACACTATCCATGACTATGACACTAACCATGAATATGACACTATCCATGACTATGACACTATCCATGACTATGACACTAACCATGACTATGACACTATCCATGACTATGACACTATCCATGACTATGACCCTATCCATGACTATGGTTCTATCCATGACTATGACACTATCCATGACTATGACACTATCCATGACTATGACACTATCCATGACTATGACACTATCCATGACTATGGTTCTATCCATGACTATGACACTATCCATGAATATGACACTATCCATGACTATGACACTATCCATGACTATGGTTCTATCCATGACTATGACACTATCCATGACTATGACACTAACCATGACTATGACACTATCCATGACTATGACACTAACCATGACTATGGTTCTATCCATGACTATGACACTATCCATGACTATGACACTAACCATGACTATGACACTATCCATGAATATGACACTATCCATGACTATGACACTATCCATGACTATGGTTCTATCCATGACTATGACACTATCCATGACTATGACACTATCCATGACTATGACACTAACCATGACTATGACACTATCCATGACTATGACACTAACCATGACTATGACACTATCCATGACTATGACACTAACCATGACTATGACACTATCCATGACTATGACACTATCCATGATTATGGTTCTATCCATGACTATGACACTATCCATGACTATGACACTATCCATGACTATGGTTCTATCCATGACTATGACACTATCCATGACTATGACACTATCCATGATTATGGTTCTATCCATGACTATGACACTATCCATGAATATGACACTATCCATGAATATGACACTATCCATGAATATGACACTATCCATGACTATGGTTCTATCCATGACTATGACACTATCCATGACTATGACACTATCCATGAATATGACACTATCCATGAATATGACACTATCCATGAATATGACACTATCCATGACTATGGTTCTATCCATGACTATGACACTATCCATGACTATGACACTATCCATGACTATGACACTATCCATGAATATGACACTATCCATGAATATGACACTATCCATGACTATGGTTCTATCCATGACTATGACACTATCCATGATTATGGTTCTATCCATGACTATGACACTATCCATGACTATGACACTATCCATGACTATGGTTCTATCCATGACTATGACACTATCCATGACTATGACACTATCCATGATTATGGTTCTATCCATGACTATGACACTATCCATGAATATGACACTATCCATGAATATGACACTATCCATGAATATGACACTATCCATGACTATGGTTCTATCCATGACTATGACACTATCCATGACTATGACACTATCCATGACTATGACACTATCCATGAATATGACACTATCCATGAATATGACACTATCCATGACTATGGTTCTATCCATGACTATGACACTATCCATGATTATGGTTCTATCCATGACTATGACACTATCCATGACTATGACACTATCCATGACTATGGTTCTATCCATGACTATGACACTATCCATGATTATGGTTCTATCCATGACTATGACACTATCCATGAATATGACACTATCCATGAATATGACACTATCCATGAATATGACACTATCCATGACTATGGTTCTATCCATGACTATGACACTATCCATGACTATGACACTATCCATGACTATGACACTATCCATGAATATGACACTATCCATGAATATGACACTATCCATGACTATGGTTCTATCCATGAATATGACACTATCCATGACTATGGTTCTATCCATGAATATGACACTATCCATGACTATGGTTCTATCCATGAATATGACACTATCCATGAATATGACACTATCCATGACTATGGTTCTATCCATGACTATGACACTATCCATGACTATGACACTATCCATGAATATGACACTATCCATGACTATGGTTCTATCCATGACTATGACACTATCCATGAATATGACACTATCCATGACTATGGTTCTATCCATGAATATGACACTATCCATGACTATGGTTCTATCCATGAATATGACACTATCCATGACTATGGTTCTATCCATGAATATGACACTATCCATGAATATGACACTATCCATGACTATGGTTCTATCCATGACTATGACACTATCCATGACTATGACACTATCCATGAATATGACACTATCCATGACTATGGTTCTATCCATGACTATGACACTATCCATGAATAAGACACTATCCATGACTATGGTTCTATCCATGACTATGACACTATCCATGAATATGACACTATCCATGACTATGGTTCTATCCATGACTATGACACTATCCATGAATATGACACTATCCATGACTATGGTTCTATCCATGACTATGACACTATCCATGACTATGACACTATCCATGAATATGACACTATCCATGACTATGGTTCTATCCATGACTATGACACTATCCATGAATATGACACTATCCATGACTATGGTTCTATCCATGACTATGACACTATCCATGAATATGACACTATCCATGACTATGGTTCTATCCATGACTATGGTTCTATCCATGACTATGACACTATCCATGAATATGACACTATCCATGACTATGGTTCTATCCATGACTATGACACTATCCATGAATATGACACTATCCATGACTATGGTTCTATCCATGACTATGACACTATCCATGACTATGGTTCTATCCATGACTATGACACTATCCATGACTATGACACTATCCATGACTATGACACTATCCATGACTATGGCTCTATCCATGACTATGACACTATCCATGAATATGACACTATCCATGACTATGGTTCTATCCATGACTATGGTTCTATCCATGACTATGACACTATCCATGAATATGACACTATCCATGACTATGGTTCTATCCATGACTATGACACTATCCATGAATATGACACTATCCATGACTATGGTTCTATCCATGACTATGACACTATCCATGACTATGGTTCTATCCATGACTATGACACTATCCATGACTATGACACTATCCATGACTATGACACTATCCATGACTATGACACTATCCATGAATATGACACTATCCATGACTATGGTTCTATCCATGACTATGACACTATCCATGACTATGGTTCTATCCATGACTATGACACTATCCATGACTATGACACTATCCATGACTATGACACTATCCATGACTATGACACTATCCATGACTATGACACTATCCATGAATATGACACTATCCATGACTATGGTTCTATCCATGACTATGACACTATCCATGACTATGACACTATCCATGACTATGACACTATCCATGACTATGACACTATCCATGAATATGACACTATCCATGACTATGGTTCTATCCATGACTATGACACTATCCATGACTATGGTTCTATCCATGACTATGACACTATCCATGACTATGACACTATCCATGACTATGGTTCTATCCATGACTATGACACTATCCATGACTATGACACTATCCATGACTATGACTATGTCCATGACTATGGCTCAATCTATGACAAAATTTGACTCTATGACACTGACCAGCCGACAATCCAGCCCCGCCCCCTTTTTCCTCAGGCCCCGCCCCCTTTGCTGCCCCTGCAGAGGCAGTCATGCGTCGCTACGGGATTTCCAGCCAATGGGAGGGGACGTTGAGCTCCCGGAAGTTCATGATTCTGTTTCCGGGTGAAGTATGGAGGTTGTGAACAGGCTGAGGCGGTTCGATGCCTACCCGAAAACTCTGGAGGATTTCCGAGTGAAAACAGGGGCCGGAGCTCTGGGTAAGAGAGAGAGAGAGAGAGAGAGAGAATGGGGCAGAGAGAGAGAGAGAGAGAATGGGGCAGAGAGAGAGAGAGAGAGAATGGGGCAGAGAGAGAGAGAGAGAGAATGGGGCAGAGAGAGAGAGAGAGAGAATGGGGCTGAGAGAGAGAGAGAGAATGGGGCAGAGAGAGAGAGAGAGAATGGGGCAGAGAGAGAGAGAGAGAATGGGGCAGAGAGAGAGAGAGAGAATGGGGCAGAGAGAGAGAGAGAGAATGGGGCAGAGAGAGAGAGAGAGAATGGGGCAGAGAGAGAGAGAGAGAGAATGGGGCAGAGAGAGAGAGAGAATGGGGCAGAGAGAGAGCGAGAGAATGGGGCAGAGAGAGAGAGAGAGAATGGGGCAGAGAGAGAGAGAGAGAATGGGGCAGAGAGAGAGAGAGAATGGGGCAGAGAGAGAGAGAGAGAATGGGGCAGAGAGAGAGCGAGAGAATGGGGCAGAGAGAGAGAGAGAGAATGGGGCAGAGAGAGAGAGAGAGAATGGGGCAGAGAGAGAGAGAGAGAATGGGGCAGAGAGAGAGAGAGAGAATGGGGCAGAGAGAGAGAGAGAGAATGGGGCAGAGAGAGAGAGAGAATGGGACAGAGAGAGAGAGAGAGAGAGAGAATGGGACAGAGAGAGAGAGAGAGAGAATGGGGCACAGAGAGAGAGAGAGAGAGAGAATGGGGCACAGAGAGAGAGAGAGAGAGAGAATGGGGGAGAGAGAGAGAGAGAGAATGGGGCAGAGAGAGAGAGAGAGAATGGGGCAGAGAGAGAGAGAGAGAGAATGGGGCAGAGAGAGAGAGAGAGAGAATGGGGCAGAGAGAGAGAGAGAGAATGGGGCAGAGAGAGAGAGAGAGAATGGGGGAGAGAGAGAGAGAGAGAATGGGGCAGAGAGAGAGAGAGAGAATGGGGCAGAGAGAGAGAGAGAGAGAATGGGGCAGAGAGAGAGAGAGAGAGAATGGGGCAGAGAGAGAGAGAGAGAATGGGGCAGAGAGAGAGAGAGAGAGAATGGGGCAGAGAGAGAGAGAGAGAATGGGGCAGAGAGAGAGAGAGAGAATGGGGCAGAGAGAGAGAGAGAATGGGGCAGAGAGAGAGAGAGAGAATGGGGCAGAGAGAGAGAGAGAGAATGGGGCTGAGAGAGAGAGAGAGAATGGGGCAGAGAGAGAGAGAGAATGGGGCAGAGAGAGAGAGAGAGAATGGGGCAGAGAGAGAGAGAGAGAATGGGGCAGAGAGAGAGAGAGAGAATGGGGCTGAGAGAGAGAGAGAGAGAGAATGGGGCAGAGAGAGAGAGAGAGAATGGGGCAGAGAGAGAGAGAGAGAATGGGGCAGAGAGAGAGAGAGAGAGAATGGGGCAGAGAGAGAGAGAGAGAATGGGGCAGAGAGAGAGAGAGAGAATGGGGCAGAGAGAGAGAGAGAGAATGGGGCAGAGAGAGAGAGAGAGAATGGGGCAGAGAGAGAGAGAGAGAATGGGGCAGAGAGAGAGAGAGAGAATGGGGCAGAGAGAGAGAGAGAGAATGGGGCAGAGAGAGAGAGAGAGAATGGGGCAGAGAGAGAGAGAGAGAATGGGGCAGAGAGAGAGAGAGAGAATGGGGCAGAGAGAGAGAGAGAGAGAATGGGGCAGAGAGAGAGAGAGAGAGAATGGGGCAGAGAGAGAGAGAGAGAATGGGGGAGAGAGAGAGAGAGAGAATGGGGCAGAGAGAGAGAGAGAGAATGGGGCAGAGAGAGAGAGAGAGAATGGGGCAGAGAGAGAGAGAGAGAGAATGGGGCAGAGAGAGAGAGAGAGAGAATGGGGCAGAGAGAGAGAGAGAGAAATGGGGCAGAGAGAGAGAGAGAGAATGGGGGAGAGAGAGAGAGAGAGAATGGGGCAGAGAGAGAGAGAGAGAATGGGGCAGAGAGAGAGAGAGAGAGAATGGGGCAGAGAGAGAGAGAGAGAGAATGGGGCAGAGAGAGAGAGAGAGAATGGGGCAGAGAGAGAGAGAGAATGGGGCAGAGAGAGAGAGAGAGAATGGGGCAGAGAGAGAGAGAGAATGGGGCAGAGAGAGAGAGAGAGAATGGGGCAGAGAGAGAGAGAGAGAATGGGGCTGAGAGAGAGAGAGAGAATGGGGCAGAGAGAGAGAGAGAATGGGGCAGAGAGAGAGAGAGAGAATGGGGCAGAGAGAGAGAGAGAGAATGGGGCAGAGAGAGAGAGAGAGAATGGGGCTGAGAGAGAGAGAGAGAGAGAATGGGGCAGAGAGAGAGAGAGAGAATGGGGCAGAGAGAGAGAGAGAGAATGGGGCAGAGAGAGAGAGAGAGAATGGGGCAGAGAGAGAGAGAGAGAGAATGGGGCAGAGAGAGAGAGAGAGAATGGGGCAGAGAGAGAGAGAGAGAATGGGGCAGAGAGAGAGAGAGAGAATGGGGCAGAGAGAGAGAGAGAGAATGGGGCTGAGAGAGAGAGAGAGAATGGGGCTGAGAGAGAGAGAGAGAATGGGACAGAGAGAGAGAGAGAGAGAGAATGGGGCAGAGAGAGAGAGAGAGAGAGAGAATGGGGCAGAGAGAGAGAGAGAGATTGGGGCAGAGAGAGAGAGAGAGAATGGGGCAGAGAGAGAGAGAGAGAATGGGGCAGAGAGTGAGAGAGAGAATGGGGCAGAGAGAGAGAGAGAGAATGGGGCAGAGAGAGAGAGAGAGAATGGGGCAGAGAGAGAGAGAGAGAATGGGGCAGAGAGAGAGAGAGAGAATGGGGCAGAGAGAGAGAGAGAGAATGGGGCAGAGAGAGAGAGAGAGAATGGGGCAGAGAGAGAGCGAGAGAGAATGGGGCAGAGAGAGAGAGAGAGAATGGGGCAGAGAGAGAGAGAGAGAGAATGGGGCAGAGAGAGAGAGAGAGAGAGAATGGGGCTGAGAGAGAGAGAGAGAATGGGGCTGAGAGAGAGAGAGAGAATGGGGCAGAGAGAGAGAGAGAGAATGGGGCAGAGAGAGAGAGAGAGAATGGGGCTGAGAGAGAGAGAGAGAATGGGGCTGAGAGAGAGAGAGAGAATGGGGCTGAGAGAGAGAGAGAGAATGGGGCAGAGAGAGAGAGAGAGAATGGGGGAGAGAGAGAGAGAGAGAATGGGGCAGAGAGAGAGAGAGAGAGAGAATGGGGCAGAGAGAGAGAGAGAGAATGGGGCAGAGAGAGAGAGAGAGAATGGGGCAGAGAGAGAGAGAGAATGGGGCAGAGAGAGAGAGAGAGAATGGGGCAGAGAGAGAGAGAGAGAATGGGGCAGAGAGAGAGAGAGAGAATGGGGCTGAGAGAGAGAGAGGGAATGGGGCAGAGAGAGAGAGAGAGAATGGGGCAGAGAGAGAGAGAGAGAATGGGGCAGAGAGAGAGAGAGAGAATGGGGCAGAGAGAGAGAGAGAGAATGGGGCAGAGAGAGAGAGAGAGAATGGGGCAGAGAGAGAGAGAGAGAATGGGGCAGAGAGAGAGAGAGAGAATGGGGCAGAGAGAGAGAGAGAGAATGGGGCAGAGAGAGAGAGAGAGAATGGGGCAGAGAGAGAGAGAGAGAGAGAGAGAATGGGGCAGAGAGAGAGAGAGAGAGAGAGAGAATGGGGCAGAGAGAGAGAGAGAGAGAATGGGGCAGAGAGAGAGAGAGAGAGAGAATGGGGCAGAGAGAGAGAGAGAGAGAGATTGGGGCAGAGAGAGAGAGAGAGATTGGGGCAGAGAGAGAGAGAGAGATTGGGGCAGAGAGAGAGAGAGAGATTGGGGCAGAGAGAGAGAGAGAGAATGGGGCAGAGAGAGAGAGAGAGAATGGGGCAGAGAGAGAGAGAGAGAATGGGGCAGAGAGAGAGAGAGAGAATGGGGCAGAGAGAGAGAGAGAGAATGGGGCAGAGAGAGAGAGAGAGAATGGGGCAGAGAGAGAGAGAGAGAATGGGGCAGAGAGAGAGCGAGAGAGAATGGGGCAGAGAGAGAGCGAGAGAATGGGGCAGAGAGAGAGATAGAGAGGCTGGGGCAGAGAGAGAGAGATAGAGAGAATGGGGCAGAGAGAGAGAGATAGAGAGAATGGGGCAGAGAGAGAGAGAGAGAATGGGGCAGAGAGAGAGAGAGAGAGAGAATGGGGCAGAGAGAGAGAGAGAGAATGGGGCAGAGAGAGAGAGAGAGAGAGAGAGAGAATGGGGCAGAGAGAGAGAGAGAGAATGGGGCAGAGAGAGAGAGAGAGAGAGAATGGGGCAGAGAGAGAGAGAGAGAGAGAATGGGGCAGAGAGAGAGAGAGAGAGAATGGGGCAGAGAGAGAGAGAGAGAGAATGGGGCAGAGAGAGAGAGAGAGAGAGAATGGGGCAGAGAGAGAGAGAGAGATTGGGGCAGAGAGAGAGAGAGAGAATGGGGCAGAGAGAGAGAGAGAGAGAGAGAGAATGGGGCAGAGAGAGAGAGAGAGAATGGGGCAGAGAGAGAGAGAGAGAATGGGGCAGAGAGAGAGAGAGAGAATGGGGCAGAGAGAGAGAGAGAGAGAGAATGGGGCAGAGAGAGAGAGAGAGAATGGGGCAGAGAGAGAGAGAGAGAGAGAGAGAATGGGGCAGAGAGAGAGAGAGAGAGAATGGGGCAGAGAGAGAGAGAGAGAGAATGGGGCAGAGAGAGAGAGAGAATGGGGCAGAGAGAGAGAGAGAATGGGGCAGAGAGAGAGAGAGAGAGAGAATGGGGCAGAGAGAGAGAGAGAGAGAATGGGGCAGAGAGAGAGAGAGAGAGAGAATGGGGCAGAGAGAGAGAGAGAGAGAGAATGGGGCAGAGAGAGAGAGAGAGAGAGAGATTGGGGCAGAGAGAGAGAGAGAGAATGGGGCAGAGAGAGAGAGAGAGAGAGAGAGAGAGAATGGGGCAGAGAGAGAGAGAGAATGGGGCAGAGAGAGAGAGAGAGAGAGAGAGAGAGAATGGGGCAGAGAGAGAGAGAGAGAATGGGGCAGAGAGAGATAGAGAGAGAGAATGGGGCAGAGAGAGAGAGAATGGGGCTGAGAGAGAGAGAGAGATAGAGAGAATGGGGCAGAGAGAGATAGAGAGAATGGGGCAGAGAGAGAGAGAGACAGAGAATGGGGCAGAGAGAGAGAGAGAGAATGGGGCAGAGAGAGAGAGAGAGAATGGGGCAGAGAGAGAGAGAGAGAATGGGGCAGAGAGAGAGAGAGAGAATGGGGCAGAGAGAGAGAGAGAGAGAGAGAGAATGGGGCAGAGAGAGAGAGAGAGAATGGGGCAGAGAGAGAGAGAGAGAATGGGGCAGAGAGAGAGAGAGAGAATGGGGCAGAGAGAGAGAGAGACAGAGAATGGGGCAGAGAGAGAGAGAGAGAATGGGGCAGAGAGAGATAGAGAGAGAATGGGGCAGAGAGAGAGAGAGAGAGAGAGAATGGGGCAGAGAGAGAGAGAGAGAGAGAATGGGGCAGAGAGAGAGAGAGAGAATGGGGCTGAGAGAGAGAGAGAATGGGGCAGAGAGAGAGAGAGAGAATGGGGCAGAGAGAGAGAGAGAGAGAGAATGGGGCAGAGGGAGAGAGAGAGAATGGGGCAGAGAGAGAGAGAGAGAATGGGGCAGAGAGAGAGAGAGAGAATGGGGCAGAGAGAGAGAGAGAGAATGGGGCAGAGAGAGAGAGAGAATGGGGCAGAGAGAGAGAGAGAGAGAATGGGGCAGAGAGAGAGAGAGAGAGAATGGGGCAGAGAGAGAGAGAGAGAGAGAATGGGGCAGAGAGAGAGAGAGAGAGAATGGGGCAGAGAGAGAGATAGAGAGAATGGGGCAGAGAGAGAGAGAGAGAATGGGGCAGAGAGAGAGAGAGAGAATGGGGCAGAGAGAGAGATAGAGAGAATGGGGCAGAGAGAGAGAGAGAGAATGGGGCAGAGAGAGAGATAGAGAGAATGGGGCAGAGAGAGAGAGAGAGAGAATGGGGCAGAGAGAGAGAGAGAGAGAATGGGGCAGAGAGAGAGAGAGAATGGGGCAGAGAGAGAGAGAGAGAGAATGGGGCAGAGAGAGAGAGAGAGAGAATGGGGCAGAGAGAGAGAGAGAGAGAATGGGGCAGAGAGAGAGAGAGAGAATGGGGCAGAGAGAGAGAGAGAGAATGGGGCAGAGAGAGAAAGAGAGAGAATGGGGCAGAGAGAGAGAGAGAGAGAATGGGGCAGAGAGAGAGAGAGAGAGAATGGGGCAGAGAGAGAGAATGGGGCAGAGAGAGAGAGAGAGAGAATGGGGCAGAGAGAGAGAGAGAGAGAATGGGGCAGAGAGAGAGAGAGAGAGAGAGAATGGGGCAGAGAGAGAGAGAGAGAGAGAAAATGGGGCAGAGAGAGAGAGAATGGGGCAGAGAGAGAGAGAGAATGGGGCAGAGAGAGAGAGAGAATGGGGCAGAGAGAGAGAGAGAATGGGGCAGAGAGAGAGAGAGAATGGGGCAGAGAGAGAGAGAGAGAGAATGGGGCAGAGAGAGAGAGAGAATGGGGCAGAGAGAGAGAGAGAGAGAATGGGGCAGAGAGAGAGAGAGAGAATGGGGCAGAGAGAGAGAGAGAGAATGGGGCAGAGAGAGAGAGAGAGAGAATGGGGCAGAGAGAGAGAGAGAGAATGGGGCAGAGAGAGAGAGAGAGAATGGGGCAGAGAGAGAGAGAGAGAATGGGGCAGAGAGAGAGAGAGAGAATGGGGCAGAGAGAGAGAGAGAGAATGGGGCAGAGAGAGAGAGAGAGAATGGGGCAGAGAGAGAGAGAGAGAGAATGGGGCAGAGAGAGAGAGAGAATGGGGCAGAGAGAGAGAGAGAATGGGGCAGAGAGAGAGAGAGAGAGAGAGAATGGGGCAGAGAGAGAGAGAGAGAGAGAGAATGGGGCAGAGAGAGAGAGAGAGAGAATGGGGCAGAGAGAGAGAGAGAGAGAATGGGGCAGAGAGAGAGAGAGAATGGGGCAGAGAGAGAGAGAGAATGGGGCAGAGAGAGAGAGAGAATGGGGCAGAGAGAGAGAGAGAATGGGGCAGAGAGAGAGAGAGAATGGGGCAGAGAGAGAGAGAGAGAATGGGGCAGAGAGAGAGAGAGAATGGGGCAGAGAGAGAGAGAGAGAATGGGGCAGAGAGAGAGAGAGAGACTGGGGCAGAGAGAGAGAGAGAATGGGGCAGAGAGAGAGAGAGAATGGGGCAGAGAGAGAGAGAGAATGGGGCAGAGGGAGAGAGAGAATGGGGCAGAGAGAGAGAGAGAATGGGGCAGAGAGAGAGAATGGGGCAGAGAGAGAGAGAATGGGGCAGAGAGAGAGAGAATGGGGCAGAGAGAGAGAGAATGGGGCAGAGAGAGAGAGAATGGGGCAGAGAGAGAGAGAGAATGGGGCAGAGAGAGAGAGAGAATGGGGCAGAGAGAGAGAGAGAATGGGGCAGAGAGAGAGAGAGAATGGGGCAGAGAGAGAGAGAGAATGGGGCAGAGAGAGAGAGAGAATGGGGCAGAGAGAGAGAGAGAATGGGGCAGAGAGAGAGAGAGAATGGGGCAGAGAGAGAGAGAGAATGGGGCAGAGAGAGAGAGAGAATGGGGCAGAGAGAGAGAGAGAATGGGGCAGAGAGAGAGAGAGAATGGGGCAGAGAGAGAGAGAGAATGGGGCAGAGAGAGAGAGAGAATGGGGCAGAGAGAGAGAGAGAATGGGGCAGATAGAGAGAGAGAATGGGGCAGAGAGATAGAGAGAGAGAATGGGGCAGAGAGATAGAGAGAGAGAATGGGGCAGAGAGATAGAGAGAGAGAATGGGGCAGAGAGATAGAGAGAGAGAATGGGGCAGAGAGATAGAGAGAGAGAATGGGGCAGAGAGATAGAGAGAGAGAATGGGGCAGAGAGATAGAGAGAGAGAATGGGGCAGAGAGATAGAGAGAGAGAATGGGGCAGAGAGAGAGAGAGAATGGGGCAGAGAGAGAGAGAGAGAGAATGGGGCAGAGAGAGAGAGAGAGAGAATGGGGCAGAGAGAGAGAGAGAGAGAATGGGGCAGAGAGAGAGAGAGAGAGAATGGGGCAGAGAGAGAGAGAGAGAGAATGGGGCAGAGAGAGAGAGAGAGAGAATGGGGCAGAGAGAGAGAGAGAGAGAATGGGGCAGAGAGAGAGAGAGAGAGAATGGGAAAGAGAGAGAGAGAGAGAGAATGGGAAAGAGAGAGAGAGAATGGGAGAGAGAGAGAGAGAGAATGGGAAAGAGAGAGAGAGAGAGAGAATGGGAAAGAGAGAGAGAGAGAGAGAATGGGGCAGAGAGAGAGAGAGAGAGAATGGGGCAGAGAGAGAGAGAGAGAGAATGGGGCAGAGAGAGAGAGAGAGAGAATGGGGCAGAGAGAGAGAGAGAGAGAATGGGGCAGAGAGAGAGAGAGAGAGAGAATGGGGCAGAGAGAGAGAGAGAGAGAATGGGGCAGAGAGAGAGAGAGAGAGAATGGGGCAGAGAGAGAGAGAGAGAGAATGGGGCAGAGAGAGAGAGAGAGAGAATGGGGCAGAGAGAGAGAGAGAATGGGGCAGAGAGAGAGAGAGAATGGGGCAGAGAGAGAGAGAGAATGGGGCAGAGAGAGAGAGAGAATGGGGCAGAGAGAGAGAATGGGGCAGAGAGAGAGAGAGAGAGAATGGGGCAGAGAGAGAGAGAGAGAGAATGGGGCAGAGAGAGAGAGAGAGAGAATGGGGCAGAGAGAGAGAGAGAGAGAGAGAATGGGGCAGAGAGAGAGAGAGAGAGAATGGGGCAGAGAGAGAGAGAGAGAGAATGGGGCAGAGAGAGAGAGAGAGAGAATGGGGCAGAGAGAGAGAGAGAGAATGGGGCAGAGAGAGAGAGAGAGAATGGGGCAGAGAGAGAGAGAGAGAATGGGAAAGAGAGAGAGAGAGAGAATGGGAAAGAGAGAGAGAGAGAGAATGGGAAAGAGAGAGAGAGAGAATGGGACAGAGAGAGAGAGAGAGAGAGAGAATGGGACAGAGAGAGAGAGAGAGAGAATGGGGCACAGAGAGAGAGAGAGAGAGAGAATGGGAAAGAGAGAGAGAGAGAGAGAGAATGGGAAAGAGAGAGAGAGAGAGAATGGGGCAGAGAGAGAGAGAGAGAGAATGGGAAAGAGAGAGAGAGAGAATGGGAAAGAGAGAGAGAGAGAATGGGACAGAGAGAGAGAGAGAGAGAGAGAATGGGACAGAGAGAGAGAGAGAGAGAGAGAATGGGACAGAGAGAGAGAGAGAGAGAATGGGACAGAGAGAGAGAGAGAGAGAATGGGACAGAGAGAGAGAGAGAATGGGGCAGAGAGAGAGAGAGAGAGAGAATGGGGCTGAGAGAGAGAGAGAATGGGGCTGAGAGAGAGAGAGAATGGGGCAGAGAGAGAGAGAGAATGGGGCAGAGAGAGAGAGAGAGAATGGGGCAGAGAGAGAGAGAGAGAATGGGGCAGAGAGAGAGAGAATGGGGCAGAGAGAGAGAGAGAGAGAATGGGGCAGAGAGAGAGAGAGAGAATGGGGCAGAGAGAGAGATAGAGAGAATGGGAAAGGGAGAGAGAGAGAGAATGGGGAAGAGAGAGAGAGAGAGAGAATGGGGCAGAGAGAGAGAGAGAGAGAATGGGGCAGAGAGAGAGAGAGAGAGAATGGGGCAGAGAGAGAGAGAGAGAGAATGGGGCAGAGAGAGAGAGAGAGAGAATGGGGCAGAGAGAGAGAGAGAGAGAATGGGGCAGAGAGAGAGAGAGAGAGAATGGGGCAGAGAGAGAGAGAGAGAGAATGGGGCAGAGAGAGAGAGAGAGAGAATGGGGCAGAGAGAGAGAGAGAGAGAATGGGGCAGAGAGAGAGAGAGAGAGAATGGGGCAGAGAGAGAGAGAGAGAGAATGGGGCAGAGAGAGAGAGAGAGAGAATGGGGCAGAGAGAGAGAGAGAGAGAATGGGGCAGAGAGAGAGAGAGAATGGGGCAGAGAGAGAGAGAGAGAGAATGGGGCAGAGAGAGAGAGAGAATGGGGCAGAGAGAGAGAGAGAATGGGGCAGAGAGAGAGAGAGAGAGAATGGGGCAGAGAGAGAGAGAGAGAGAATGGGGCAGAGAGAGAGAGAGAGAGAATGGGGCAGAGAGAGAGAGAGAGAGAGAGAGAGAATGGGGCAGAGAGAGAGAGAGAGAGAATGGGGCAGAGAGAGAGAGAGAATGGGACAGAGAGAGAGAGAGAATGGGGCAGAGAGAGAGAGAGAGAGAGAATGGGGCTGAGAGAGAGAGAGAATGGGGCAGAGAGAGAGAGAGAGAGAGAATGGGGCTGAGAGAGAGAGAGAATGGGGCTGAGAGAGAGAGAGAATGGGGCAGAGAGAGAGAGAGAGAATGGGGCAGAGAGAGAGAGAATGGGGCAGAGAGAGAGAGAGAGAGAATGGGGCAGAGAGAGAGAGAGAGAATGGGGCAGAGAGAGAGATAGAGAGAATGGGGCAGAGAGAGAGAGAGAGAATGGGGCAGAGAGAGAGAGAGAGAGAATGGGGCAGAGAGAGAGAGAGAGAGAATGGGGCAGAGAGAGAGAGAGAGAGAGTGGGGCAGAGAGAGAGAGAGAGAGAATGGGGCAGAGAGAGAGAGAGAGAGAATGGGGCAGAGAGAGAGAGAGAATGGGGCAGAGAGAGAGAGAGAGAGAATGGGGCAGAGAGAGAGAGAGAGAGAATGGGGCAGAGAGAGAGAGAGAGAGAATGGGGCAGAGAGAGAGAGAGAGAGAATGGGGCAGAGAGAGAGAGAGAGAGAATGGGGCAGAGAGAGAGAGAGAGAGAATGGGGCAGAGAGAGAGAGAGAGAGAATGGGGCAGAGAGAGAGAGAGAGAGAATGGGGCAGAGAGAGAGAGAGAATGGGGCAGAGAGAGAGAGAGAGAGAATGGGGCAGAGAGAGAGAGAGAATGGGGCAGAGAGAGAGAGAGAATGGGGCAGAGAGAGAGAGAGAGAGAATGGGGCAGAGAGAGAGAGAGAGAGAATGTGGCAGAGAGAGAGAGAGAGAGAGAATGGGGCAGAGAGAGAGAGAGAGAGAATGGGGCAGAGAGAGAGAGAGAGAGAGAGAGAGAATGGGGCAGAGAGAGAGAGAGAGAGAATGGGGCAGAGAGAGAGAGAGAATGGGGCAGAGAGAGAGAGAGAATGGGGCAGAGAGAGAGAGAGAATGGGGCAGAGAGAGAGAGAATGGGGCAGAGAGAGAGAGAGAGAATGGGGCAGAGAGAGAGAGAGAATGGGGCAGAGGGAGAGAGAGAATGGGGCAGAGGGAGAGAGAGAATGGGGCAGAGGGAGAGAGAGAATGGGGCAGAGGGAGAGAGAGAATGGGGCAGAGAGAGAGAGAGAATGGGGCAGAGAGAGAGAATGGGGCAGAGAGAGAGAGAATGGGGCAGAGAGAGAGAGAGAATGGGGCAGAGAGAGAGAGAGAATGGGGCAGAGAGAGAGAGAGAATGGGGCAGAGAGAGAGAGAGAATGGGGCAGAGAGAGAGAGAGAATGGGGCAGAGAGAGAGAGAGAATGGGGCAGAGGGAGAGAGAGAATGGGGCAGAGAGAGAGAGAATGGGGCAGAGAGAGAGAGAATGGGGCAGAGAGAGAGAGAGAGAGAGAGAATGGGGCAGAGAGAGAGAGAGAGAGAATGGGGCAGAGAGAGAGAGAGAGAATGGGGCAGAGAGAGAGAGAGAGAATGGGGCAGAGAGATAGAGAGAGAGAATGGGGCAGAGAGATAGAGAGAGAGAATGGGGCAGAGAGATAGAGAGAGAGAATGGGGCAGAGAGATAGAGAGAGAGAATGGGGCAGAGAGATAGAGAGAGAGAATGGGGCAGAGAGATAGAGAGAGAGAATGGGGCAGAGAGATAGAGAGAGAGAATGGGGCAGAGAGATAGAGAGAGAGAATGGGGCAGAGAGATAGAGAGAGAGAATGGGGCAGAGAGATAGAGAGAGAGAATGGGGCAGAGAGAGAGAGAGAATGGGGCAGAGAGATAGAGAGAGAGAATGGGGCAGAGAGAGAGAGAGAGAGAATGGGGCAGAGAGATAGAGAGAGAGAATGGGGCAGAGAGATAGAGAGAGAGAATGGGGCAGAGAGATAGAGAGAGAGAATGGGGCAGAGAGATAGAGAGAGAGAATGGGGCAGAGAGATAGAGAGAGAGAATGGGGCAGAGAGATAGAGAGAGAGAATGGGGCAGAGAGAGAGAGAGAGAGAATGGGGCAGAGAGAGAGAGAGAGAGAATGGGGCAGAGAGAGAGAGAGAGAGAATGGGGCAGAGAGAGAGAGAGAGAGAGTGTGGCAGAGAGAGAGAGAGAGAGAATGGGGCAGAGAGAGAGAGAGAGAGAATGGGGCAGAGAGAGAGAGAGAGAGAATGGGGCAGAGAGAGAGAGAGAGAGAATGGGGCAGAGAGAGAGAGAGAGAGAATGGGGCAGAGAGAGAGAGAGAGAGAGAGAATGGCGCAGAGAGAGAGAGAGAGAATGGGGCAGAGAGAGAGAGAGAGAATGGGGCAGAGAGAGAGAGAGAGAATGGGGCAGAGAGAGAGAGAGAGAATGGGGCAGAGAGAGAGAGAGAGAGAATGGGACAGAGAGAGAGAGAGAGGGAATGGGACAGAGAGAGAGAGAGAGAGAATGGGACAGAGAGAGAGAGAGAGAGAATGGGGCAGAGAGAGAGAGAGAGAGAGAATGGGGCTGAGAGAGAGAGAGAATGGGGCTGAGAGAGAGAGAGAATGGGGCAGAGAGAGAGAGAGAATGGGGCAGAGAGAGAGAGAGAGAATGGGGCAGAGAGTGAGAGAGAGAATGGGGCAGAGAGTGAGAGAGAGAATGGGGCAGAGAGAGAGAGAGAGAATGGGGCAGAGAGAGAGAGAGAGAATGGGGCAGAGAGAGAGCGAGAGAGAATGGGGCAGAGAGAGAGCGAGAGAATGGGGCAGAGAGAGAGATAGAGAGGCTGGGGCAGAGAGAGAGAGATAGAGAGAATGGGGCAGAGAGAGAGAGATAGAGAGAATGGGGCAGAGAGAGAGAGATAGAGAGAATGGGGCAGAGAGAGAGAGATAGAGAGAATGGGGCAGAGAGAGAGAGAGAGATAGAGAGAATGGGGCAGAGAGAGAGAGGGAGATAGAGAGAATGGGGCAGAGAGAGAGAGAGAGATAGAGAGAATGGGGCAGAGAGAGAGAGAGAGAGATAGAGAGAATGGGGCAGAGAGAGAGAGAGAGATAGAGAGAATGGGGCAGAGAGAGAGAGAGAGAGATAGAGAGAATGGGGCAGAGAGAGAGAGAGATAGAGAGAATGGGGCAGAGAGAGAGAGAGAGATAGAGAGAATGGGGCAGAGAGAGAGAGAGAGATAGAGAGAATGGGGCAGAGAGAGATAGAGAGAATGGGGCAGAGAGAGAGAGAGAGATAGAGAGAATGGGGCAGAGAGAGAGAGAGAGAGATAGAGAGAATGGGGCAGAGAGAGAGAGAGAGAGATAGAGAGAATGGGGCAGAGAGAGAGAGAGAGATAGAGAGAATGGGGCAGAGAGAGAGAGAGAGATAGAGAGAATGGGGCAGAGAGAGAGAGAGAGATAGAGAGAATGGGGCAGAGAGAGAGAGAGAGATAGAGAGAATGGGGCAGAGAGAGAGAGAGAGATAGAGAGAATGGGGCAGAGAGAGAGAGAGAGAGATAGAGAGAATGGGGCAGAGAGAGAGAGAGAGAGATAGAGAGAATCGGGCAGAGAGAGAGAGAGATAGAGAGAATGGGGCAGAGAGAGAGAGAGAGATAGAGAGAATGGGGCAGAGAGAGAGAGAGAGAGATAGAGAGAATGGGGCAGAGAGAGAGAGAGAGAGATAGAGAGAATGGGGCAGAGAGAGAGAGAGAGATAGAGAGAATGGGGCAGAGAGAGAGAGAGAGATAGAGAGAATGGGGCAGAGAGAGAGAGAGAGATAGAGAGAATGGGGAAGAGCGAGAGAGAGATAGAGAGAATGGGGCGCAGAGAGAGAGGGAGAGAGTACGGGGCGGCCGGGGGGAGAGAGAATGTGGCGGAGGGAGGTGGCGTGGGGGAGAATGAGGAGGAGGGAGGTGCGAGGGAGAATGTGGAGGAAAGAGGGTGGGAGCCGCGTGCTGGGATGGAGGGAGTGCGCTGTCACAGGGTGAGAGGGAGGGAGAGTGCGAGACAGGCCAAGAGAGTGGCACGGTTGTGGGGGCGGGTTGTGGGGGGGCAAGAGAGAGGGGGGAAGGTGCGGCGGCCACAAATGGGGAGTAGACAAATGGGCGGAGGGGGAGGGATGAATGGGATGGGGAGCAATTGTTGCTGAGAGCTGGGGAGGCAGAGAGAGAATTAGATATAACAGAGTGTCGGTTGTTGGGGTGTTGGTGGCTTCAGCCTGTAATGTGTCTCCCTTTGCTCCCCAGTTACGGTGGTCAGCAGTCTGATTATGTTGCTTCTGTTTTTCTCGGAGCTTCAGTACTACCTCACAAAGGAGGTGAGTGTCACCTGATTGGCAAGGACATAAGAAATAGGGACAGGATAGGACCATTCGGCCCCTTGATCCTGCTCCGCCATTGAATAAGATCATGGCTGATCATCGTATATCGATTTCCCCATTCCCATCTACCCTGATAACCTTAGATTTTTATTAGGCAAGGGAACCAATCTACCTCTGCCTTCAAAATATTCAATGACCCCATCTCCACCACCACCCGAGGCAGAGAATTCCGAAGTGTCTCAACCCTCTGAGAGAAAAAAATTTCTCCTCATCTCTGTCCTAAAAGGGTGACCCCTAATTTTAAAACAGTGCCCCCTAGTTCTGGACTCACCCACAAGAGGAAACATCCTTTCCACATCCACCTTGTCAAGGCCGTTCAGGATCTTGTAAACTTCAATCAAATCACCCCTCACTCTTCTAAACTCCAGTGGAAACAAGCCCAGTCTGTCCAACCTTTCCTCATAAGACAACCCACTCATTCCAGGTATCAATCTAGTAAACCACCTCTGAATGGTCTCCAATACATTTACATCCTTCCTTCAATAAGGAGGCAAAACTGCACACTGTATTCGAGGTGCAGTCTCACCAATGCCCTGCATAACTGAAGCATAACATCCTTACTTTTATGTTCAACCCCTCTTGTAATAAAGAATAGCATTCCATTAGCTTTCTTAATTGCTTGCTGTACCTGCTGTAATTGCCTTGAGCTCTTCCAAGTGCCCAGCTATAACCTCCTTAATGATCGATTCTAACACCCACGACAGATGTCAAGCTAACTGGCCTATAGTTTCCTGTTTTCTGTCTCCCTCCTTTTTGAGTAGAGGGGTTACATTTGCTACTTTGCAATCTGATCGAACCTTTCCAGAATCTAGCGAATTTTGGAAAATTAACACCAGAGCATCAGCTACCTCATTAGCCACCTCTTTTAAGACCCCAGGATGTAATCCATCAGGACCCAGAGACTTGCCAGCCCACAGCTCCATCAATTTGCTTAGTACCGTATCCCTAGTGATTTCAATTTCACCAAGTTCCCCTCTCCCTTTCACCTCCTGATTTGCAGCAATTGTTGGAATATTTTTTTTGTATCCTCTATATTGAACATTTGCCCCAGGCTCCTCTGTCTGATCTCATGATATTTGGTTACTTGTTTCTTAAATGTTTTTTTAAGATGTGTTTATTCATTGGTAAATATTCAATCCATAATTTTACAATGATTTTTGATTGACGTGAGGTCTGTTGTGTTCATTGCTGTGTTAATGGCGCCTCTGAGTCTGTGCTGGAGAGTTTGAGAAACATTTGGTTTCAATGCTCCTTATTTTGCACACTGTTGCACGTGTTAGATTAATCCTTGTGGTATACTTTGAATTTTATTATAGCGGTTGTTTCCAGAGGTGACTGCAGTGACTTGCATGTCCCTTTGCCCAGAGACTGCAAGCTTTTCTTTTACAGTCCAAATGCAAAGAAAATGGGGATCAGAATGCCTGGTTCTGAAATGCCTGTGATACTCTGTCCATTTTAATTTGTTGCTGGACAATCCAGGATGAACACTTGTTCAGAGAAGGCACAGCTGAACATCTCCCCTACCCAGTGACCCCTTTCAGACCAGGAAACAATCATCATCTCCCTGCCCTGGTCCAATTTGCTTACTTTAAGGGAGAGGCTTTGAAGTTTCATGAGTGGGTAGCTGCACACCCTAATGCTGCCAAATTTCAGTATGTTACCTGGTGTTTCACCTAGACCTTTAATTGTACAGAAACCAATTTTTAAAAAATTCATTCATGGGGTGTGTGCTTCACTGGCTGGGCCAGCATTTATTGTCCATCCCTAGTTGCCCTTGAGAAGGTGGTGGTGATCTGCCTTCTTGAGCCACTACAGTCCATGTGGTGTAGGTACAGTCACAGTGCTGTTGGCGAGGGAGTTCCAGGATTTTGATTCAGTGACAGTGAAGGAACGGCGACATATTTCCAAGTCAGGATAGCAAGTGACTTGGAGAGGAACTTGCAGGTGCTGGTGTTCCCATCTACCTGCTGCCCTTGTCCTTCTAGATGGTAGTGGTCGTGGGTTTGGAAGGTGCTAAGGAGCCTTGGTGAATTCCTGCTGTGCATCTTGTAGATGGTACACACTGCTGCTACTGTGCGTCAATCTGGAGGGAGTGAATGTTTGTGGATGTGATGCCAATCAAGTGGACTGCTTTGTCCTATACGGTGTCAAGCTTCTTGAGTGTTGTGGGAGCTGCACTCATCCAGGCAAGTGGGGAGTATTCCATCACACTCCTGACTTGTGCCTTGAATATGGTGGACAGGCTTTGGGGAGTCAGGAAATGAGTTACTCATCGTATGATTCCTAGCCTCTGACCTGCTCTTGTAGCCACAGTATTTATATCGCTAGTCTAGTTGAGTTTCTGGTCAATGGTAACCCTGAGATGTTGACCATGAGGGATTCAGTGATGGTAATGTCATTGAACATCAAAGCATGATGGTTGGATTCTCTTTTGTTGGAGGTGGTCGTTTTCTGACACTTGTGTGGCATGAATGTTACTTGCCACTTGTCAGCCCAAGTCTGGATATTGTCCAGGTCTTGCTGCATTTGGACATAGACTGATTCAGTATCTGAGGAGGCGTGAATGGTGCTGAACATTATGCAATCATCAGTGAACATCCCCACTTCTGACCTTATGATCGAAGGAAGGTCAGTGATGAAGCAGCTGAAGATGGTTGGGCCGAGGACACTACCCTGAGGAACTCCTGCAGTAATGTCCTGGAGCTGAGTTGACTGACCTCTAACAGTCACAACCATTGCCAGGGCTCCTTGATGCCACAGTCAGTTAAGTGCGGTCTTAATGTCAAGGGCAGTCACTCTCACCTCACCTCGGGAGTTTAGAATCTTTTGTCCATGTTTGAACCAAGGCTGTAATGAGGTCAGGAGCTGAGTAGCCCTGGCGGAACCCAAACTGGGTGAGTACGTTATTGCTAAGTAAGTGCCACTTGATATCATTGTTGATGACCCATTCCACTACTTATGATTAAGATTAGACTGATGAGGCAGTAATTGGCTGGGTTGGATTTGTCCTGCTTTTTGTGTACAGGACATACCTGGGCAATTTGCCACACGGCTGGGTAGATGCCAGTGTTGTAGCTGTACTGGAACAGCTTGGCTAGGAGTGCGGCAAGTTCTGGAGCACAAGCCTTCAGTACTGTTGCCAGAATATTGTCAGGGCTGAGAGCCTTTGCAGTATCCAGTGTCTTCAACCATTTCTTGATATCATGTGGAGTGAATCGAATTGGCTGAAGACTGGCATCTGTGATGCTGGGGACCTCTGGAGGAGGCTGAGATGGATCATCTATTTGGCACTTCTGATTGAAGATTGTTGCAAATGCTTCAGCCTTATCTTATGCTCTGATGTGCTGGGCTCCTCGATCATTGAGGATGGGGATTTTTGTGGAATCTTCTCCTCCAGTGGGTTGCTTAACTGTCCATCACCATTGGATATGGCAGGACTGCAGAGCTTAGATCTGATCTGTTGGTTGTGGGATTGCTTAACTCTGCTTTTTCACTTGCTGCTTATGCTGTTTGGCATGCAAGTAGTCCTGTGTTATAGCTTCACCAGGTTGACACCTCATTTTTAGGTATGCCTGGTGCTGCTCATGGCAGGCCCTCCTGCACTCTTCATTGAACCAGGGTTGATCCCCTGGCTTGATGGTAATGGTAGAGTGGGGGATATGCCGGGCCATGAGGTTACAGATTGTGTTCGAGTACAATTCTGCTGCTGCTGATGGCCCTCAGCACCTCATGGATGCCCAGTCTTGAGTTGCTAGATCTGTTCGAAATTCATCCCATTTAGCATGGTGGTAGTGCCTCAAAATGATGGAGGGTATCCTCAGTGTGAAGGCGGGACTTCATCTTCACAATGTAACGGTGGTCACTCCTACTGATACTGTCATGGACAGATGCATCTGCAGCAGGCAGGTTGGTGAGGATGAGGTCAAGTATGTTTTTCCCTCTTGTTGGTTCCCTCACTACCTGCTGCAGACCCAGTCGAGCTGATATGTCATGCATGTAATCTTGTTAAACGGGGGAGTATATTTTTAATTCTCAAATTATAGCCCCTCTTCCTCCTTACTCTGTGGGGATGTTGCTGACATTTTCTTTTCCCTTTCCAGGTACATCCAGAACTCTATGTAGACACGTCACGAGGTGAAAAGCTAAAAATCAATATTGACACCATTTTTCCACACATGCCCTGTGCCTGTGAGTATTGATGCAACTTTTTAAGTAAACCTTCCACTCCCCACTTGTCTTCTATTTCGCTGCTGCCCCCATCCCCCGAACTCTATGACACAGGGCAGGAGTGAAAACAATTAATTCCCCCCCCTAATTAATAGCTGTTTGCATTTGCATTCTGGAATGCCCTCCCAAAACCACACTGCACCTCCAATTTTTTTGTCATTTTGACCCCCACCCCCATCCCCAATCTCATCCTTTGGTTTCCCCCTGTATATTTTTGTTTCTCATGCTCTTGTAGTGCCATGTGACATCCTTCCGGAGACCCTGTATTGAACAATTATTTTGAGTTGTCATCTGGTTTGTGTTGCAATAGGTGCACTGAGCCCACGACAAGTCCAGAAGATAGTCTACTAGTTGTCACTGGGTGTGGTGAGGTGGGAGGGTTAGAACAGCACTGCAGGAACCCTGGGCACATGGTGATTCCTTCCTACCCCTTCCCCAACCCCACCCTTGTCCAAAATGAGAATCCAAACTGTGGTCTCATTAAAAACAAGGCATGTCAAAATAAAGGGAAAATCCCTTAAAGGATACCTGTCTTGAGTGTAATAAGGAAATTGCTGTTGCATGTTGTCTCCATATGGTATACTTCAGTGGCAGAATCAATGTTAATGGGGATGCTCCATGTCCACTGACAGATCTAAGTATTGATGCGATGGATGTGGCTGGGGAGCAGCAGCTTGATGTGGAGCACAATCTGTTCAAAAAGAGACTGGACCTGGTGGGCAATGTTGTCACTCCAGAGGTGGAAAAACACGGTAAGAACAGACCAGAACATGGTAAGAACATACCAGGGCACGGTGATGACCATGTCCTGTACCCACAGACACACAGCTTTTTAAACTAGAGTTCACAATGTTCATGTGGACTAATGGATTGGACAATGAGATGGAGCATTTCTTTATGTTATGGCCACTGTGTAAATATTGATATGATTGCAAGGAGATCCAAGACAAGCTAGACCTTCAGAGCGAAACTGCAGCTCTTTCCCAGGATAATTCCAAGGGAGTCAGTGTCCAATGGCGATTTATACCAATGGACTGTTCACAGGAAACATTACCTCTCCCCTAAATGATTGTCTGCATTTATGAAACCGATATCTAATCATCGGCCAGTCATTGAGGTTTCGGTGTTACAGTTGAAGACAGCCCTGCCCTCGGTCTGTGCTCAAACACACTTAGCTCCAGCTGGAGGCACTGACTACCTGGGTGCTGGGATCAATTTAAAATCAACCCACTGTTGTCCTGATTCTGGTCAACTAACTCGACTTGGAGCACAGATCAAATCCAGAATGTTCTGGTCCGTCTGCCTCAGGATCTCCTTGGAATTACTCTCTGATCCATTGGGGTCAACGGTCACTGGACTTCAAATTTATTCCTGTTGTGTTCTGTTTGCAATCCACAAGTTTCTGATTTATTCCCTGCAAGAATGGCGAATGTGGGGTATAATTTTGGGTTTGCATGTTTGTGGGGGTGTATTTGTATCAGTTTTTGCCTCCTTGTGATCTATGTGTTGTTTCTCTGGCTGGGTTCATATTCCGTGTGGTTCTCTCCGTTAGTACATTCAAGTCAGAGATCAATATTTGGGTAAAAAGGGACCTAGTGATAGGAGGACAGTACCAAATGGTCTAACTCAGGTGGCAGGTCAACCATCATCTTATTGAGTGGCAGAGCAAGCTAGAGAGGTCAATTGCTTATTCCTCCTATTTCAAATTCCCTTTGGATCTATATTCCATGTGTTGTTTCTTATAGGGTCACTCCAGCACATCAAGTCCATACTACCTCTCTAAGGCAATCCAGTCAGTCCCCTTCCCCCGCTTGAACCCTGTATCCCTGCAAGTTTTTCCCTCAAAGGCTCATCCAATTTCTTTTTGACATCATTCATCAGCTCCATTTCCATCACCTTCGTATGTAGCAAGTTCCAGGTCATTATCACTCACTGGGTAAAAGAATTCTCCCTCGCATCCCTCGTGCCCAATCTAAATCTGTGTCCCATAGTCCTTGTACCATCAGCTAATGGGAACAGCCTTCCTTTATTTAGCTTATCTACACCTGTCATAATCTTGTACGCATCTATCAAATCTCCCCTCAGTTATTCAAGGAGAACCTTCCCAGCTTCTGCAGCCTAATCTTGTAACTAAATTCTCTCATCCCTGGAATCATTCTGATAAATCTCCTCCACATCCTTTCTCAGACCCTGACATCCTTCCTAAACTATGACCAGAGATGGACACAATATTCTAATTGTGGCTGTATGTGTGTTCTCCCTTTCTCTTTCTCTGGGTCCATGTGTTGTGTCTTGTGCTGTTTTTCGCTCCCGGTCCATGTTCCCTGTGCTGTTTCTCTCTCTCTCTGGGTCTGTGTTTCCTGTGCTGTTTCTCTCTCTCTCTGCGTCCGTGTTCCCTGTGCTGTTTCTCTCTCTCCCTGCATCCGTGTTCCCTGTGCTGTTTCTCTCTCTCTCTGGGTCCGTGTTCCCTGTGCTGTTTCTCTCTTTCTCTGCGTCCGTGTTCCCTGTGCTGTTTCTCTCTCTCTCTCTGGGTCCGTGTTCCCTGTGCTGTTTCTCTCTCTCTCTGGGTCCGTGTTCCCTGTGCTGTTTCTCTCTCTCTGGGTCCGTGTTCCCTGTGCTGTTTCTCTCTCTCTCTCTCTCTCTCTCTCTCTGGGTCCGGGTTCCCTGTGCTGTTTCTCTCTCTCTGGGTCCATGTTCCCTGTGCTGTTTCTCTCTCTCTCTCTCTCTCTGGGTCCGTGTTCCTGTGCTGTTTCTCCCTCTCTCTGGGTCCGTGTTCCCTGTGCTGTTTCTCCCTCTCCCTGGGTCCGAGTTCCCTGTGCTGTTTCTCCCTCTCCCTGGGTCCGAGTTCCCTGTGCTGTTTCTCTCTCTCCCTGGGTCCGTGTTCCCTGTGCTGTTTCTCTCTCTCCCTGGGTCCATGTTCCCTGTGCTGTTTCTCTCTCCCTGGATCCGTGTTCCCTGTGCTGTTTCTCTCCCTGGGTCCGTGTTCCCTGTGCTGTTTCTCCCTCTCCCTGGGTCCGTGTTCCCTGTGCTGTTTCTCTCTCTCCCTGGGTCCGTGTTCCCTGTGCTGTTTCTCTCTCTCCCTGGGTCCGTGTTCCCTGTGCTGTTTCTCTCTCCCTGGGTCCGTGTTCCCTGTGCTGTTTCTCTCTCTCTCTGGTTCCATGTTCCCTGTGCTGTTTCTCCCTCTCTCTGGGTCCGTGTTCCCTGTGCTGTTTCTCTCTCTCTCTGGTTCCATGTTCCCTGTGCTGTTTCTCTCTCTCTCTGGGTCCATGTTCCCTGTGCTGTTTCTCTCTCCCTGGGTCCATGTTCCCTGTGCTGTTTCTCTCTCTCTCTGGGTCCGTGTTCCCTGTGCTGTTTCTCTCTCTCTCTAGTTCCATGTTCCCTGTGCTGTTTCTCTCTCTCTCTGGGTCCATGTTCCCTGTGCTGTTTCTCTCTCCCTGGGTCTGTGTTCCCTGTGCTGTTTCTCCCTATCTCTGTGTCCGTGTTTCCTGTGCTGTTTCTCTCTCTCTCTGGGTCCATGTTCCCTGTGCTGTTTCTCTCTCTCTCTGGGTCCATGTTCCCTGTGCTGTTTCTCTCTCTCTGGGTCCGTGTTCCCTGTGCTGTTTCTCTCTCTCTCTGAGTCCATGTTCCCTGTGCTGTTTCTCTCTCTCTCTCCCTGGGTCTGTGTTCCCTGTGCTGTTTCTCTCTCTCTCTGGTTTCGTGTTCCCTGTGCTGTTTCTCTCTCTCTCCCTGGGTCTGCGTTCCCTGTGCTGTTTCTCTCTCTCTCTGGGTCCGTGTTCCCTGTGCTGTTTCTCTCTCTCTGGGTCCGTGTTCCCTGTGCTGTTTCTCTCTCTCTGTCTGGCGCTCTCACACGCTCTTTCTCTCTCTTCCTCGGCCTGTCAGCTTGTCATGCTCTGCCTGCCGCTTACTTCGCCTGTATATGATGTTGTTTCTCTCTTTCAGAGTTGGGAAAGCAGGAGGAGATGTTCAATTCTACGAAGCTGGACCCAGACCGATGTGAGAGCTGTTATGGCGCAGAGTCTGAGGACATGAAGTGAGTGTTACTAATCAGTTCTTGGAACTTGAGGGATAGGACGAGTGAAAGAAAGCCTCTTGGAGTTGGGGCCCAGGAGGACCTCGTCCAGATTGATGCAGAGCTGCTGCACACCCAGACTGGGAAGGAGGATTAACAGATTAACTGCCCCATTCCCGATTACCATCCTACAATCCCTGACATTAGACAGGGACTGCGCTTTGCTGTGTTTTCTACAGTCGATATCCTGCTGACCTGCCTGTCACGTTAAAATCTCTCAGCACAAAAGGTAGCCATTCGGCCCAGCGTACCAGTGTTGGCTCCTTTGAAAAATGCTATCCAATTAGACCCATTACCCTGCTATCACCACCCTACCAGTCATTGATTTTGAGATCCAAACAACTTGCTGTTTGGAAGAAAACTTGCTAAGGGATAGGAGGCAGAGGGCCAACCCTCCTATCAGTGGTAAAAGCTTTTTCCATTATGCTCATACCAAAACCCCTCAGAATTTTGAACACACTTATTAAATCTCCATTAATCATCTTTGCTCCAAGGAGATCAGCAGCAGCCTCTCTCCTCTCTCCATATAACTCAAGGCTTTCATCCCTGATAAGTCTTATACTCTGTTTACCCAAGACCAGGTTATTAACGTATATCAAAAAGAGCAATGGTCCCAACATTGACTTTGAGAGGCACCACACTGCACCACTTCCCTCCAGTCAGTTACAGACCAGTCAGTTTAACTTCAGGGGTGGGGAAGCTTCTTGAAACAATTATTCAGGATAGAATTAATAGTCACATGGAAAAATGTGGGTTGATTAGGAAGAGCCAGCATGGATTTCTAGAGGGGAAATTTTGTTTAACTGACTTGTTGGAGTTTTTTGAAGAGGTAACAGAGAGGGTTGACAAGGGTAATTCTGTTGATATGGTGTACATGGACTTTCAAAAGGCATTTGATACAGTGTCACACAACAGACTTGAGAAAAGTTATAGCTCATGGGATAAAAGGGACAGTAGCAACATGGACACAAAATTGGCTGAGTGACAAAGAGTTATGGTCAATGAATGTTTTTTGGGCTGGAGGAAGGTTTGTAGTGGAGTTCCCTGGGGTTGGCACTGGGCCTCTTGCTTTTCCTGATATATATTAATGATCTAGATCTTGGTGTACAGGGGGCAATTTCAAAGTATGTGGATGATACGAAACTTGGAAGCATTGTAAACTATGAGGAAGACAGTATAGAAATTCAAAAGGACATAGACAAGTCGATGGAGTGGGCAGATAGGTGGCAGATGAAGTTCAATGTGGAGAAGTGTGGAGTGATGCATTTTGGTAGGAAGAACATGGACAGACAATATAAAATAAAGGTGTGCAGGGCAGAGGGAGCTGGGTGTATACATGCATAGATCATTGAAGGTGGCAGGACAGGTGGAGAGAGCACTTATAGTATCGTGGGCTTTATTAATAGGGGCATAGAGTACAAGAGCAGAGAGATTATGCTGAGCTCATGTTAGACCTCAGCTGGGGTATTGTGTACAGTTCTGGGCACCACACTATAGGAAGAATGTGAAAGCAATGGACAGTGCAGAAGAGGTTTACAAGAATGGCTCCAGGGATGAGAAACTTCAGTTATGAAGATAGATTGGAGAAGTTGGGACTGTTCCCTTTGGAGAGGAGAAGGCTAAGAGGAGATTTGATAGAGGTGTTCAAAATCACGAGGGGGCTGGACAGAGTGGAGAGGGGGAAACTGTTCCTGCTCATAAAAAGGATTGAAAACGGGAGGGCACGGATTTAGTGATTTGCAAAAGAAGCAAATGTGATGTGAGAAAAGACTTAGCGCACAGTGAGTGGTTCGAGTCTGGAATACACTGCCTGGAACTGTGGTGGAGACAGATTCAATCGAGGCATTCAAGAGGGCATTAGGTGATTATTTCAATAGAAACAATGCAAGGGGATGGGGATAAGGCAGGAGAATGGCACTGAATCATAAGGCTCATTCGGAGAACCGGTGCAGTCATGATGGACTGAATGGCCTCCTCCTGTGTTTTAACACTGTGATTCTGTAAAGGGGACATGAGGCTACAAAGCTCTATAGATAGGCTAGATCTGGCAAATAGAATATCGTGTGGGAAAATGTGACATTGTCCATTTTGGCAGGAAGAATGAAAAAGGAGCATATTATTTAAATGGTGAAAGATTGCAGAGTTCTGAGATGCAGCGGGATCTGGGTGTTCTAGTGCATAAATCGCAAAAGTTTATTATGGAGCTACAGCAAGTCATTATGAAAGTGTAGTAATAATGGTTTTATTTAGCATGTAATGTAATGTACCTTTAAGAATATTACGTGTTAAGGAAGATCACATGGCAAAGTAACCAATAGGAGAGTAGTGTGAGCTACCTCTAGCAGTCAGTATAGAGAGAGTTGGAGTTGAAAGTACACATGTAGTTGCTGCTGAGTATATTGTAAACAAACTTAATGTTTCCACCCAAGAAGTGTCTGCAGATCAACTCAGCCACCCTTACAACAAATTGGCGATGAGGATAGAACAGGATTAGACAGAAGGAATCAAGTTTAAAAAGAAATCTGTACCTTGCCCAGTGATTGTAAGTAGGAAGCTCTGTTAGAGTCAAAGAAGTTATCTCCTCTCAAGATGCCACAAATTGGGAGAATTGACTCTTTTGAACCAGCCACAGACAATTGGTCTCATTACACCTCGTGTTCCTTTTTCAAGCGATTGAGTTTAAGGGGGAAGAGAAGAGGTGTGCCTTCCTCTTAAGTACTTGTGGGAGCAAAACCTACAGTCTGATTCAAAGTTTGACAGCACTCAGTGCCCCAGATTCGAAGAATTTCGATGAGTTGGTGGACCTCATGAAGAGTCATTTTCAGCCAAAGACCTCAGTCACGATGCAGAGGCTCAGGTTTAATTCGTGAAATAGAGACCTGAGTGAGACGATTGCTTGCTAAGTTTCAAACTTGAAGCAGCTAATGGAACATTGAGTTGGGTACGATTCTAAACGACGTGCTCAGAGATCATTTAGTGAAAGAAGACACTATTCAGAAAAGATTGTTGTCCAAAGTGAATTTGGATTTCAAGAAGGCGCTGGCCATGGAAAGCACGGTGAGAGATTCAAAGGCAATACAGGGTGTGCAGAATGGTTCCATCCTCCACATTGGGCAGGAAACCCCAGCTGGAAAGGGTGCGAAAATGCAAGACTCTGCTGAGAAGCGGGAAACAGCCCCGGCTAGCCGAGGAATAAAGAAAAATAACTTAGCAGTGAAATTGAAGAATAATTTTAATAGAGGTGGAAACAAGCAGTCTTTTAGCAATCGACAGTTTTTTAAAAAATCGAATGCTACTATTGTCACAGAAATGGACATATGATGAGGCAGTGCAAGGAAAGATTCAAGCAGGCTTGTAAATAAAAAGAAGCCCCATGAAAGCTACAATGTAGAAGAGCCTCAAACAACAAATTCAGACATTTACTCATTGTTTAATTTAAAAGTTGGAAAGACAGAACCAATATTTGTCACAGTGAACAGGAACAGGACCAACATCCTTGCAGAGAGGTTTGCTAAAGCTGTTAGGGTGTGGGGGGGTGGTGGTGTGTGTGTGTGTGTGTGTGTGTTTGTGTGTGTGTGTGGGGTTGGGGCCGGGGGGGAGATTCTGAAAAGTAGTTCAGATGGGAGAGAAGCTGAGATGGAATTAGAAGTTAAAATGCTAGTAAGTGAGTCTGGAAGATAAGAAAGAATGAATTTAGCAAGGCTAAATGGAATATATTTTAATGCAAGGAGCTTGAGGAATAAGACAGACGAGCTGAGGGCACAGACAGGCACGTGGGAGTATGATATCATAACTATGATCGAGACTTGGGCTAAAAGAGGGGTGGGACTGGCAGCTCAACATTCCTGGTTCTAGGGTATTCTGATGAGATAGGGGGATAGAAGAGGAGGAGAGGTCGCAATATTGATCAAGGAATCAATTATAGCTGTGAAGAGGGATGATATCTTGGAAGGATCATCAAATAAGACCAATTGGGTAGAAGTAAAAAACACAAAAGGGGCAAACACACTGTTGGGTGTGTACTATAGGCCCCCAAATGGTCAGGGAGAGATAGAGGATCAAATATGTAATAAGATTTCAGGGAAGTGTAAGAATAATAAGGCAGTAATAGTCGGGGATTTTAACTACCCAAATATTAACTGGGATAGTTTGTGTGCAAGGTAGAGAGGGGAAAAAATTCTTAAGTTGCATCCAGGAGAACTTTTCTTAGCCAGAATGTAGAAAGCCCAACAAGGGAGGGGGCAGTTCTGGACCTAATATTTGGAAATGAGCCCAGGGCAGATGGAAGGCATATCAGTAGGGGAGCATTTTGGAGATAGTGACCATAACTCAGTTAGATTTAGTTATGGAAAAGGATCAGGTTGGGGAGGGAATAAAATTTCTAAACTGGGGGAAAGGCTATTTTTACTAAGATGAGATACGATTTGGCCCAAGTGGACTGGGAGCAGCTACTTGCAGATAAAACTGTGTCAGAGGAGTGGGAGGCATTCAAGGAGGAAATAGGAAATAGCGAGAGTACAGGCAAATATGTTCCCGTAAAGACAAAGCGGGAGGGACCAAGTCTGGAGAACTCTGGGTGTCAAGGGAGATAAAGGTTAGGATTAAGAAAACAGAGAAGCTTATGGCAGATACTGGGGGTTCAATATGGCAGAGTCCCTAAAAGAGTGTAAAAAGTGCAGGGGGGATCTGAAAAAGGAAATTGGGAAAGCTAAAAGTGCACGAGAACGAATTTGTGGGTAGAATAAAGGAAAACTCTATATAAAGAGCAAGAGAATAACTAGGGAAAGAGTAGGGCCAATTAGGGACAATAGAGGTAATCTGTGTGTGGACCCGGAAGACGTGGGTACAGTCCTCAGTGAATACTTTGCCTCGGTCTTCACAATGGAAAAGGACGACGCAGGTATAGACATCAGGGTGGCGGACTGTGAAATATTCAAGGAAATTAACATAGAGAGAAGGGACTTAAAAGTGGATAAATCCACAGGCCCGGATTAGATGTATCCCAAGTTGTTGAGGGAGGCAAGGGAACAGATATTAGGGGCCCTGGCAGTAACTTTCAAATCCCAGGTGAGGTGCCAGAGAACCGGAGGACTGCTAACATTGTCCCATTATTAAAAATGGAGGAAGGGATAGACCAGGGATTACAGGCCAGTGAGTCTAACCTTGATATTGGGGAAGTTACTAGATTGAATTCTGAGGGACAGAATATATCTGCATTTGGAGAGACTAAGATTAATTGGGGATAGTCAGCATGGATTTAAGGGAAGGCTGTGTTTGAGAAATTTGATCTAATTTTTTGAGGTAACCAGGAGTGTTGATGAGGGTAATGCATTTGATGTCGTCTACATGGACTTCAAGTCTTCTGATAAGATCCTCATGACAGACTGGTCAAGAAAGTAAGAACTCATGGAATCCAAGGCAAAGTGGCACGTTGGATCCAAAATTGGCTGAGAGGCAGGAAGCAGAGGGTGATGTCGAGGGATGTTTCTGTGACTGGAAGTCTGTTTCCAGTGGGGTTCCACAAGGCTCGGTGCTGGGGCCCTTGCTGTTTGTGGTGTACATAAATGTAGGGAGTATGATCAAGAAGTTCGTGGATGACATGAAAATTGGTCGGGTGGTAAATAGTGAAGAGGAGAGTTGTAAACTGCAGGAGGATATCAATGGGCTGGTCAGGTGGGCAGAGCAGTGGCAAATGGAATTCAACCTGGAAAAGTGAGAGGTAATGCACTTGGGGAGGGCTAACAAGGCAAAGGATTACACTGTGAATGGTAGCACCCTGGAAAGTACTGAAGATCAGAGGAACTTTGGTGTGCATATTCACAGATCCCTGAAGGTAGCAGCACAGGTAGATAAGGTGGTTAAGAAGGCATATGGGATACTTGCTTTTATTAGCTGAGGCATAGAATACAAGAGCAGAGAGGTTATGCTGGAACTGTATAAAATGCTGGTTAGGCCACAGCTGGAGTAGTGTGTGCAGTTCTGGTCACCACATGATAGGAAGGATGTGATTGCACTGGAGAGGGTGCAGAGGAGATTTACCAGGATGCTGCCTGGGCTGGAGGGTCTGAGCTATGAGGAGAGATTGGGTTGTTTTCCTTGGAGCAGCGAAGGTTGAAAGGGGATCTGATAGAGGTGGATAAGATTGAGGGACATAGGATGGATAGGAAGAGACTTTGGGGCCAATAACCAGGGGGCATAGATTTAAGGTAAGAGGTAGAAGGCTGAGAGGAGTTGAGAAATCTTTTCACCCAGAAGGTGGTGGAACTGTGCCTGAATGGGTAGTTGAGTCAGAGAAACTGATAACGTCTTAGAAGTATTTAGATATTCACTTGCATTGCTATAGCTTCCAGGGCTATGGGCCAAGTGTTGGAAAATGGGATTAGTGTAGTCAGATCTTTGTTGACTGGCATGGACACGATGGGCCGAATGGCCTCCTATGTTGTAAACGCCTGAGTCTGAGTAACCAATAGGAGAGTAGCACGGGCTACCTCTAGCGGTCAGTGTAGAGATCGAGTTGGAGTTGAAAGCACACATGTAGTTGCTGCTAAGCACGTTGTAAATAAACTTAGTGTTTCCAGATCAACTATATCATCAATAGTAGCAACTCGGCCACCCTTACAACAGAAAGCTAATAGAATGTTATCGTTTATTGTGCGAGGAGTTGAATACAAAAGGAGGGAGGTTATGCTTCAGTCAGACAAAGCTCTAGTGAGACCACAGCTGGAGTACTGTGTACAGTATTGGTCTCCTTATTTAAGGATGTAAATGTGTTGGAAGCAGTTCAGAGAAGGTCGTCTAGACTTATACCTGGAATGGGAGGGTTGTCTTAGGAGGAATGGTTGGACAGGCTGGGTTTGTATCTACTGAATTTTAGAAGAGTAAGAGGCGACTTGATTGAAACATAAGATCCTGATGCGTCTTGACAGGGTAGATTTGGAGGGGATGTTCCCTCTTCTGGGAGAATCTAGAACTAGGGGGTCACTATTTAAAAATAAGGGGTTGTTCATTTAAGACAGATGAGGAGAATTTTTTTCTCTGAGGGTAGTGTGTCTTTGAAACTCTCCCTCCAAAGGCAATGGAAGCAAAAGGTGAAATTATTCTGCCTCTCCAGTTTCATGGACACTTGAAAGGTGTTTCCACAAAGTTGCCTGTGAACAGTGCATTTGTGTGTGTGTGTGTGTGTGCACGTTTATATCCTACCTTGGAGTGTATAATTCAATTTAAAATAACCCAACAGCAAAGCCTTCTCACTAAAAAAGCCATGGTTAGTTTATTTCACACTTGCCCTGCAAGTTACCTAAGAAAAGATAAAGTTATTAACACATATATACACACACACAAAAATTAGTTACAAATGAAGATAAACAATATTTATAAACATGGTTTAGTCCATATTCAATGCAGACCTGATATGATTTGAAGACTAGGTGTTGTCTGAAGTGAAGGTTTTGAGGTTGCAAAGTTGTTTCTGCAGCTATGATGGCTTCCATTGTCAAATTGCTGGAGGCTTGTAGATGGAATCAGGTTTACAGGGAGGAGTGAAGGTTCCTTCTTAGAATTCTGCAGGCATGGCACTTCTAGCTGCCCAGTTACTTACACAGACCATCAGCTGTTTCTGGATGTCCGCCTCTCCCTGGGTTGATGCTTCTTCAAGACAGTTCAAAATGGATCTGAAAGTACAGGTAGAATTTTCCTGCTGTATCTCTAGTGGAAAGCCAATGTGGCCGCTGTAGCATGTGAACTGGACAAAATGCCAACTTATTGTCCAAATAAAGCAAGTGGTAATCCCAATTAGCAAACAGAAGTCTCCTTATCAGCTGTAATGTTCAAAAGTGGCCAAGGTTTTCATACCTTTAAGTAAAGCCATTCTCTATTTGATGACTCTTTGAATTTCGAAAGTCTTTTCATGTTTCGATATGTCTGCCTGCAATCCACTTGGAATCTTCCGGAAGCTTGACAACATTGCAGTTGTAACGTCAGGTGACCTGTGGAAAGATCAACTGTGTTCCTTTAAAAAAGGCCATACAGCTTTTAAAAAATCTAATGTTCTCATGTCTGCTCAGCATGGAACCAGGCTATTTCGCCCAAAGTACATCACGTCACACTTTTCCACGTTAAACTGCATCTTCCCCTGTCTGCCCATTTCACCAGCCTATCTAGGTCCCCCTGAAGCCTGTCAGTGTTCTCCTCACTACTTACGATATGAAAAAGTTTTGTATTGTCCACAAACTTGTGCTCCCTATTCCCAAGTCCGGGTCATTTATGTAACTCAAAACAATGGTCCCAATACTGACCTCTGGACTTACTACATGCTTTCCTCCAGTCAGCAAAATATTTGTTCATCGCAACTCTCTCCCTCCGATCCCTTAGTCAATTTTATTCCAAGTGTCAGTTTAGCTCTGTGTTTCTATTTTCCAAATAAGTCTGTTATATATTACTTTATCAAAATCATTTTAAAAGTCCATATATATAACATCCACCTCTCTATCTTCACCAACTTCCTCTGTTGCTTCCTTAGTGAAGACAGGTGCAAAGTGATCCTTTGAATGATGTTCCGGAGTGCGCTCCACAGGGATTGGAGGGATAAATTGCTCCTTTCCAGCTGACAACTGATCTGCAGACACTGCCTGCAGAGAGCCTGTGTGTCATTTCAAAGCGTCGTGGTTTCCTTGTGTTGTCTGTATGCAGCAAGAACCTGCTGTAGTAACATGGGCTGATTGGTCTGTGCAGATGTTGTAACACTGGTGTTGATTGGTCTCTGCAGGTGCTGTAACACGTGTGCTGATGTGCGTGAGGCCTACAGACGGAAAGGCTGGGCGTTCAAGAACGCCGACACCATTGAGCAGTGCATGAGAGAAGGATTCACCCAGAAATTGCAGGAGCAGAAGAACGAGGGCTGTCAGGTCTATGGATTCCTGGAGGTCAACAAGGTGAGTCTGTGGCTAGATGTTGGTCATCAGCGATGGTGATTGCAGTGCCTGTAGTTAGATGTCAGTTCCGGTTTTTTAACTGGCTCCTCTACCTTTTTGTTTCTCATTGATCAGGTGGCTGGAAATTTCCATTTTGCTCCTGGGAAAAGTTTTCAGCAGTCACATGTCCATGGTAAGAGGAAACGTTGAATTCTCTCAAAGTTTGTTTGGGTGGGACTTGTGAGTGGATGTGCCTGTCACGGGGGAGGTGGGAGAGGGTGTGGTTTGAGGCGATGGTTGAGGCTAATTGTTTAAGGAAGGTACAACAACTTGCATTGATAGATTGCTGCAGGAAAATGCCCCAAGGCACTTTACAACATTGTGACACATGAAATACTTGAGCCAAAGGAGGAGATATTAGAAGCAAAAGATTTAATGGCAAGTTTGGAGAGGATTAGGGAAGGAATTTCATAACCCAGGGCCTTGATAGCTAAGTCCATGAATGCAGTGGCCGGACAATTAAAATTGGAAATTCACAGAAGGTTGGCATTGGAGGAGCTTAGAGATTTTGGAGGGTTGGACTTTAGAGAGATGAGGAGGGGCAAGACATTTGAACATGGGTGAGAATTTCCAAATTGTCGTTACCTGTCCAGGAGCCAGTGTAGGTGATACGAATTAGGAGCGGGTGTAGGCCGTTTGGCCCCTCAACCCTGTTCTGCCATTCGATAAGATCACGGTTGATCGGATTGTGGCCCTAACTCCACACTCCACCTAATCCCAGTAACCTTTGACCCCCTTGTAAGTCAAGAATCTATCTGCTCTCTAAGGGAGAGAGTTCCACAGACACACGACCCTCTGAGGGGGGAAAAAAAATCTTGACTCCATGTTAAATGGGGGACCCCTTATTTTTAAACTCTGTCCCCTAGTTATGGTCTCTCCCACAAGGGGAAACATCCTCTAAGCATCCACCCTGTCAAGTCCCCCAGGATCTTATATGTCTCAAGAAGATCATCTCTTGTTCTTCTAAACTCCAATGGATACTGGCCCGACCTGTCCAAACTTTCCCCATAAGATAGACAGTCATCCTAGGAATCAGTCAAGTGAACCTTCTCTGAATTGTTTCTAATGCAGTTACATCATTCTTTAAATAAGGAGACCAAAACTGTAAACAGTATTTGAGATGTGTTCTCACCAATGCCATGTACAACTGTAGCAAAACATCCTTTATTTTACTTTCTATTCCCCTTGCAATAAATGACAACATTCCATTTGCCTCCTAGCCACTTGCTGTGCCTGCATACTAACCTCCCGTGATTCATGGACCAAGTTACCCACATCTCTCTGTACCTCATGTTAGAATCCTTAGTCAGACTCCGGGACATGGCGGGGAGATCCAGTTAGGGACCAATGACGGTTTGTTTAAGGTAGATAATGGTTGAGATTCAAGACACCTGCTTTTGGAATAAAGCCACAAGATTCTATGGATTTTGAACAAACAAAAACATACTTTCCTATACAAGTTCAGAAAGATTAAAACAGTTTACAAAGCTGCCTTATACTTATCTTGAATGTTAGAGTGTGAGGCACATGCAAATTAACAGATGAACTGTGGTCAGACATACCACGTTACAGAGTAAATGACAGATGCAACCGAAACTGAATCCATGGATTTCTCAACAAACCCCCCCATACGTTAGTCCCACTGTAAGTCAACCAGTCTCACTACAACTACGTATTTCTCACGAGGGTTTCCAATCTCCACCTTTGAAGATCTGTCCTTGGAATTCTCTCCAGAGTGACAAATGAGACAGAAGAGTGGTTGAGAGAGATACTGGTGAGTTAGAGTTGGGTAGTGACAGCAAACATGTGCAACTTGATGTGTTTTGAATGATGTTGCTGTGGAGCAACATGTCGATGGGAAATAGAAGGGAACTAAGAATAGATGTGTGGGGAACACCAGAGGTAATGGTGTGGCAGTGGGAAGAGAAGACATTGTAGGGCATTTTCTGGCTATGACTGGATAGAGGAATGGAACCAGGGAAGTGCAGTCTCATGCAGCTGGACCACAGTGGGGGAGGAGTTGGAGGAGGATGGTGTGGTCAACCATGTTAAAGACTGCAGACAGGATAAGGAGGGATAGGTTATCTTTGTCACAGTCATATAGGATGTCATTTGTTTCAGTACTGTGGCAGGGACACATTCAAACATGGGGTTCCAGGAAAGATGGGTATGGATTTAGGAGGCGATAGCACATACAAAGACTGTGGAGAAGAAAAGGAAATTGGAGATGGAGCAGTAGTTTGCAAGAACAGAAGATCAGGGATGGATTTTTTGAAGGGAGGGGAGAAGGGTGGTGATGACAGGTTTGAAGAAGGGAACAGTACCTGTGGAGAGGGGGACCATTGCCAGTATCGGCTGACTTGAGGATTAGGTGAAGTTGGATGGCCACCTATTTGGTAGAATCAAGGGAGCAGGAGATGACTCGTGCATCAGATGACCTTTTATGGAACTTTGGGGAAAGTTTGTCCCAGTGGATTAGTGGGAAGGAGGGAGCATCAGAGGCAGCTGAACAGATGGTTTCCAGCTTTGTGGTGAAGAAGCCCACGAGCTCCTCACACTCATTGGAGAGGACGGTGGGTGGGGAGGAAGTGGGTTTACGAAGGGAAGAGAAACCAGTCATAAGACCATAAGAAATAGGAGCAGAAATTAGGCCATTCGGCCCATCAAGTCTGCTCCGCCATTCAATCATGACTGATAAGTTTCTCAACCCCATTCTCCTGCCGTCTCCCCATAACCTTCGATCCCCTTACCAATCAAGAACCTATCTATCTCGGGTCATTATCTTTGCATTCCTGGAATAGCGAGCAGTTTTCAACCAGCCAGGCTGAAAGCCTTGTAAGAAAAAACATACAATATGGTAAAGATTCGTGGTAAGCCAGAGGATTGGGATGGTTTTAAAAACCAACAAAAGATGACCAAAAAATAGAGGGAGAAAATAAACTTTAAGGGTAAACTAGTAAATAATATAAAAACAGGCAGTAAGAGCTTCTTTAAATATATAAAAAGGAAGAGATGCACCAAAGTGAACATAGGCCCCTCAGAAAATGAGGCCGGGGAAATAATAATGGGGAACCAGGAAATGGCAGAGGAGTTGAATAAATACATTGTATCCATCTTCACAGTAGAAGACACTAATAGCATTCCAAAAATACTAAATCAGGGGGCAAAAGCTGGGGGCGGAGGAGGGGGGAGAGAGAGAAATAAATACAATAACAATCACTGGAGAAGAAGTACTGGGGAAACTAATTGGGTTAAAGGTCATTAAATCCCCTGGACCTGATGGGTTGTATCCTAGGATATTAAAGGAAGTAGCTACAGAGATAGTGGATGCACTGGTAGTAATCTTTCAAGAATCCTTAGATTCTGGACAAGTCCCAGAAGATTGGAAAACTGCCAATGTAGCGGCCTTATTCAAAAAGGGAGGGAGATACAAAAAACAGTTAACTATAGACCAGTTAGCTGAACATCTGTCATTGGAAAAATGTTAGTCTATTATAAAGGATGTAATAGCAGAGAATTTAGAAATGCACAATCTAATCAAGCAGAGTCAGCATGGCTTCATGAAGGGGAAATCATGCCTGACAAATTTATTAGAATTCTTTGAGGAGATAACAAGCAGGATAGATAAAGGGGAACCAGTAGATATAATTGGATTTCCAAAAGGCATTAGATAAGGTACTGCACATAAGGCTACTTAATAAAATAAGAGCCCATGTTGTTGGGGTAGTATATTAGCACGGATAGAGAATTGGCTAACTAATAGAAGACAGAGAGTTGGAATAAGGGGAGCATTTTCACGATGGCAACCTGTAACTAGTGGAGTGCCACAGGGATCAGTGCTGGGGCCACAGTTATTCACAATATATATTAATGACTTAGATGAGGGAAGTGAATGTACTATCACCAAGTTTGTGGATGACACAGAAATAGGTGGGAAGGCAAGTGGTGAAGATGTCACAGAGTCTACAGAGAGATATAGACAGGTCAAGTGAGTGGGCCAAAAAGTGGCAGTGGAATATAACGTGGGAAAATGTGAGGTTATGCACTTTGGCAGGAAGAATAGAGGAGCTGAATATTATTTAAATGGAGAAAGACTGCAGAAAGCTGCAGCACAGAGGGATTTGGGAGTCCTCGTGCATGAATTCAAAAAGCTAATGTACAAGTTCAACAGGTAATAGGGAAGGTAAATGAAATGTTGGCCTTTATTTCAAAGGGAATGGAGTGTAAAAATAAGGAAGCCTTGCTAAAACTATACAAGGCACTAATTAGAGCACACCTAGAATTTTGTGAACAGTTTTGGTCGTCTTATCTAAGAAAAGATATACTGGCGTTGGAGGAAGTCCAGAGAAGGTTCACTAGATTGATCCTGGTATGGAGAAAGTTTCTTATGAGGAGAGGTTGAGTAGGTTGGATCTGTACTCGTTGGAGTTTAGAAGAATGAGAGGCAACCTTATTGAAACATACAAGATACTTAGGGAGCTTGACAGGTTAGATGCTGAGAGGCTGTTTCTCCTTGTGGGAGAGTCTAGGACCAGAGGGCATAATCTCAGAGTAAGGGGTCACCCATTTAAGACAGAGATGAGGAGGAATTTCTTCTCTGAGGATAGTGAATCTGTGGAATACTTTACTGTAGAGGCTGGGTGGTTAAGTATATTCAAGACTGAGATAGACAGATTTTTAATCAGTAAGGGAATCAAGGGTTGTAGGGAAAAGGCAGGAAAGTGGAGTTGAGGATTATCAGATCAGCCGTGATCTCATTGAATGGTGGAGCAGACTCGATGGACCGAATGGCCTACTTCTGCTCCTACATCTTATGGTCTGATGGCAAATGGCTAAACCAGTTGTCTGCCACATCCTTTCAATTCTGTGTTCCCTAGGACATAAGGGAGTGGAGATGTGGATGGTATCAGGCAGCGAGGGGGGGTGGGGGCACGCAGATTTGGAAAGAAAAGTAAATATTTTACTGGAGCTGAGAGCATCAGTAGTGGAAGCGAGGGTGTGATTGAACCAATTGACAGCTGTAGAAATAACTTGTCAAATGGAGAGCTAAAGGTTAGACAGTGGGGTTTATTTCCCTGGGGTGGATGTAGAAGGAACTGTGGTTAGAAAGAGACACTGAAGAGCGATACATCCCTGAGGGGAGAGATGGCCTTACCTGTGATGCATATTAAATATTGGACTTGGCAAAAAGTTCCAAACTCTGTCCAATCCAGTACTGGATGTTTTCAGGTATTTTTACACCTGTGAATCTACCTTCATTTTCCAAGATACAGTCAAGTTTGCTGTGTGATTGCCCTATGATGCTTCCCTACTTTTAAAAATTGTTTCTTTTCTTCCTTGCAGTCCATGCTGTTGAGAGTAAGTGACTAATTCTCAATTCTGTCCCCTTCTACTTGCCTTTAATAATTCTCCACATCTTGTGTAACTTTTTGCTAGAATGCCTGTGAAACACTCTTTGCTAAAGCCCATTTGCTCTGTGTAGTTCCAGCTCACGCTTTGTGTTAATTGTGATGGTGTTGCATGAATCTGCACAGTGTGATGGTAATTTAGTAAACAGAATGGGCGGGGGGGTGAATTTTTCATTCGGTGCCACTGACCTGAAAGTCACCAGCAGGAACAATAGCGACTCGGAGAACCTGAGAGAAGGTAACTAACACTGGGGTACCAGGATACAGGTCTGTCTCTGTACAGCACTGGCGTACAGTATTGACGGGTACAAATAAGTGGCTGTACTTGAGTAGACCACTGGTAGGGACAGGTCTGTCACGGTATAACATTGGGGTCTGTCACTATAATACTGGGGTACAGTGCTGGTGGGGACAGGTCTGTCACTATAATACTGGCTTACAGCACTGGTGGGGACAGGTCTTGTCACTGTATAACATTGGCACAGTACTGGTGGGGACAGTTCTGTCACTATAATACTGGGGTGCAGTGCTGGTGGGCACATTTCCGTCACTATAACCATGGATTACAGTACTGGTGGGGTCTGCGGTCTCACTGTATAAAATGGGTACAGTACAGATGGGGATTGGTCTGTCAATGTGTAATACTGCGGTACAGTGCTAGTGGGGACACCTCTGTCACTGTATAACACAGGCACAGTACTGGTGGGGACAAGTCTGTCATTATAATATTGGGATTCAGTACTGGTGAGGACAGTCTGTCTTTTATAATACGGGTACAGTACTGGTGGGGACAGGGTCTGTCACTATAACCCTGGGGTACATACTTTTGGGAACAGCTCTGTCACTGTATAACATGGGTACAGTACTGATGGGGACAGGTCTGTCATTATAACTGGGTTAAGGTACTGGTGGGGCCAGGTCTGTCACTACATAACACTGGGGTACAGTATTGGTGGGGCCAGGTCTGTCACTACATAACACTGGGGTACAGTATTGGTGGGGCCAGGTCTGTCACTACATAACACTGGGGTACAGTATTGGTGGGGCCAGGTCTGTCACTATATAACACTGGTGTACAGTATTTTTTTAAAATTCATTCATGGGATGTGGGTTTCGCTGGCTGGGCTAGCGTTTAACGCCCATCCCTAGTTGCCCTTGAGAAGGCGGTGGTGAGCTGCCTTCTTGAACCACTGCAGTCCATGTGGTATGGGACACAGTACTGTTAGGAAGGGAGTTGCAGGATTTGGACCCAGCGACAGTGAAGGAATGGCGATATATTTCCAAGTCAGGATAGTGAGTTGCAGGTAGTGGTGTTCCCATCTATCTGCTGCCCTTGTCCTTCTAGATGGTAGTGGTCGTGGGTTTGGAAGATGCTATCTAAGGAGCCTTGGTGAGTTCCTGTAGTGCATCTTGTAGATGGTACACACTGCTGCTACTGTGCGTCGGTGGTAGAGGGAGTGAATGTTTGTGGAGCCAATCAAGCAGGGCTGCTTTGTCCTGGATGGTGTCAAGCTTCTCAAGTGTTGTGGGAGCTGCACTCACCCAGGCTAGTGGGGGAGTATTCCAAGACACTCCTGACTTGTGCTTTGTAGATGGTGGACAGGCTTTGGGGAGTCAGAAGGTGAGTTACTCGTCGCACTATTCCTAGCCTCTGACCTGCTCTTGTAGCCACTGTATTTCTATGGCTAGTCCAGTTCAGTTTCTGGTCAATGGTAACACCAGGATGTTGATAGTGGGGGATTCAGTGATAGTAATGCCATTGAACATCAAGGGACGATAGCTGGATTCTATCATGTTGGAGATGGTCATTGCCTGGCACTTGTGTAGTATGAATGTTACTTGTCACTTGTCAGCCCAGGACTGGATATTGTCCAGGTCTTGCTGCATTTGGACATGGACTGATTCAGTATCTGAGGAGTCATGAATGGTGCTGAACATTGTGCAACATCAGCGAGCATCCCCACTTCTGACCTCATGATGGAAGGAAGGTCATTGATGAAGCAGCTGAAGATGGTTGGGCCAAGGACACTACCCTGAGGAACTCCTACAGTGATGTCCTGGAACTGAGATGATTGACCTCCAACAACCACAACCATGTTCCTTTATGCTAGGTATAACACTATATATCACTATAACACTGGATTATAGTACTGGTGGGGACAGGTCTGTCACTGTATAACACAGGTACAGTACTGGTGGGATTAGGTCTGTCACTGCATAACATGGGTACAGTAGTGGCGGGGACAAGTCTGTCTCTATAACATGGGTACTGTACTAGTGGGGACAGGTCTGTCATTGTATAACAGTGGGGTACAATACTGGTGGGGACAGGTCTGTCATTGTGTAACATTGGGATACAGCACTGGTGGGGACAGGTCTGTCACTATAAAACACTGGGGTACAGCACTGGTTGGTACAAGCTGCTGGGAGTGTATGACTTTGAGATATATGAAGTATATCATAACATTAAAGGGCAGATTCCCCTAATTCTGCTGTTTGTGCCAAAGCAAACCAGTTACATGTTGGTTCTGTCCATTCACATCTATTCTGTAATTTCTGTGTTTTTCCCATGACAGTTTGGCTTTCATCTGCAAATTTGGCTAATTTGCCTTGATTCTGAGGTATTGCCAGAAATGGACGAGTTTGAGTAGATGTGTTACTGTATTTTACATTGACTGTGATAGCCGCTCTTCTTGATTAATGGACAATTTATTTTGCTTTCCAATTCTCCCTCTCCATTTCACTATCACAGTGGCCATCTATTTAACATTGACATTCCCAGGATGTGGACAATGCTGCCCAACAGAACCATAAATTGAATGGGTTGGAGTCAGTCTCACGCAATTTCAGATTGCATCAAAGTCTCTGGTTCACTTCCTTGCAGGACATGAGTGAGCCATGTGGACTTTTACCATGGTCAGCATCTTGAAGTTATCCTCTGAAGTGAACTCGCTGATCAGATGAATTGAGTTCAGTTTCAGTCACTGGTCATCAATAACCACTAGACTGCTGTATCTGTGTGAGAGTGGTGGAAGGATCTGGAATCGGTTTTTAACTCTGATTTTATATAAAACCATTTTGCCAGTTTTGTTACTAACGCTTTTGGCTTTTGCTGCTGATGCATGATTTCTGGAATATCCATGCATGGATTGAGTGATATTAGCAGAAGAGACTAATAGATATGAAATAACTCTCAAAATGGCTGCAAAAATAACTAGCTTGCTTATGTAAAATAATTAAACAACTTCATTTCTGGTTGAAGGAAAGAAAGTAAAAAGCATCCTTTTGGGTCAGTGGTCACCAGGGCTGGGAGCAGCAGGCTCTCTGATGGAATATTGACACCTGGAAATGTGGATGGACATCTATGACCTGATGAACTGTGCAGAAGATTTTAGTAACAATCCTTATGTTTTATAGAATGTAATTTTTGTTTTTAGTCATTCCGATTTTTATATATATATATATATATATATATATATGTCCATAGGATATGAACATCGCTGGCTAGGCCAGCATTTATTGCCCTTCCCTAATTGCCCTTGAGACGTTGGTGGTGAGCTACCACCTTTAACTATTGCAGTCCATGTGGTGAACATACACCCAGAGTGCTGTTAGGGAGGGTGCTCCAGGATTTTGACCCAGCGACTGTTACCCTCCAGTAACCATAAACATTGCCCTTTGTGCTGGGTTTGCCTCCAGCCAGTGGAAATTTTCCCACCATTGTCTTCAGTTTTGTTAGGGCTCCTTGATGCTACCCTTGGTCAAATGCTGCCTTGGGCACTTCCTCTCACCTCCCCTCTGGAATTCAGCTCTTTTGTCCATGTTTGGATCAAGATTGTAATGGGGCCTGGAGTCGAATGGCCCTGGCGAAACCCAAATTGAGCATCAGTAAGCAGATCATTGCTGAGTAAGTGCTGCTTGGTAGCACTGTTGACAACTCGTTCCATCACTTTGCTGATGATCGAGTATTGACTGACGGGGTAATAATTCACCAGTTGGATTTGTCTTGTTTTTGTGGACAGGGCATATCTGGGTAATTTTCCATTGTTGGGTAGATGCCAAGGTTGTAGCTGTGTACTGGAACAGCTTGGCTAGGAACACAGCTAGTTTACGAGCACCAGTCTTCAGCACCACAGCTAGGATATTGTAGAGTCTATAACCTTTTCTCTGTCCGGTGCATTCAGCCCTTTATTGATATCTGGAGACTGATGTCTGAGATGGTGGTGATCTCAGGAGAAGGCCAAAATGGATCATCCACTCAACACTTTTGGCTGACGATGGCTGTAAATGTTACAGCCTTGTCTTTTTCACTGACATGCTTGCTCCCTCATTACTGAGGATGCAGATGTTCATGGAGTCTTCTCATTGAACCATGGTTGATTTCATCTTAATGGTAATGGTAGTGTGAGGGATATGGCAGACCATGAAATTACAGATTGTGATTTAATATTCTACTGTTGCTAATGATCCACAGCACCTCATGACTGCTCGGTTTTGAGCTGCTAGATCTGTTCTGAATCTATTCCATTTAGCACGATGGTAGTGCCACACAGCATGATGGAAGGTATGCTCAGCATGATGCTGAAGTCCCTAGACGATCAAGGGTAACTCTGCAGGGTTGACTGGGCTGGGTGTGCCTTTGTCATGTCCAGTGTTCAGGTCGATGCTGGATGTTCCATCTAGTTTTATTCTTATACTTGTAATTGTGGTTTGTACAACTGAGTGGCTTGCGAGGCTATTTCAGAGGCAAGTTGAGAGACCACTACGTTGTTGTGGATCTGGAGTCACATATAGGCCCTAAGGACTAAAGGACTTTGGTGAACCAGGTCAGTAGTTAAGTGATCATCATTACTTATACTGTACTAACTTCTCATTCCAAATATATTTAATTATCTGGATTTAAATTTCCCATCCTCTGTGGTGGAATTTGAATGGTCTCTGGATCATTAGTCCAGGCCTCTAGTTTAGTAGTTTGGTAACATATAACCACTTATGGTATCGTTACCACTGTAAATTGTTAAGAGCACAGTAATGTTATTAACGCCTATTTTTAATTAATTCATCTTTTCTCTCCCCTTTTCTCTCTCAGTTCATGACCTGCAAACCTTCGGATTGGACAATGTAGGTATAGCTACAATCTCATGAGAACACTTTTTATTAACCTAATAAATACTGATTTCATGTTGCACCTTGGACAATAAATTGTATAATTCAAATTAGACCACTGTCTTCCTTAAAAGTGCTTTGCGATGAAATCATAAAACACATTTATAAAGAACAGACAAAATCTTTCACCAAGTTCAAAGGGACAGGAAATAGTGCAAGTGGAAGCAGAAATTTGTAAAGGGATGAATTGGCTGAGCAAAACTGTGGCAGATGAAGTTCAAACATGGCAAAATGAGAGATCCATTTTGGATCAAAGTAGATGGATCAGACTATTTTCTAAACAGTGAGAAGCTAGAAACTGTGGATAAGCAGAAAGATGAAGCTCAGATTTGCCAGAATGATACTGGGTCTAAAAATTACATTGAGGACAGGTTACACAAACTAAGCTTGTATTCCCTCTGTATGTAGATGATTAAGGGGTGACCTAATTCGGGTGTTTAAAATATAAATATTGTGCCTACAAGAGCAGGTCATTCTGTGGCAAGTAGCTCACCTGACTCCCCAAACCTTTCCACCATCTACAAGGTATAAATCAGCCTACACCTGCCTGGATAACTGGCTCTGACAATATGGCTCAATGTGGCTCTACAGCCTACACCTGCCTGGATAACTGGCTCTGACAATGTGGCTCTACAGCCTACACCTGCCTGGATAACTGGCTCTGACAATACCCAAAGCTTGATGCCATACAAGACACAGCAGTCTGCTTGATTGGCACCTCATCCACCACCTTGAACTTTCACTCCCTCCACCCTGACACACAGCAGCAGCAGTGTGTACAGTATACAAGCTGCACTGCAGCAAGTTACCAAGCCTTTTTCAACGGCTTCTTCCAAACTCATGACCTCTACCACCTAGAAGAACAAGGGCAGCAGGTGCATGGGAACACCACCACCTGCAAGTTCTTCAAGTCACTCACCATCCTGAATTGGAGATATATCGGCCGTTCCTTCACTGTCACTGGGTCAAAATCCTGGAACTCCCTAACAGCACTGTGGGTGTACCTACACCACATGGACTGTCCAAGAAGGCAGCTCATCACCGTCTTCTCAAGCACATTTAGGGATGGACAATCTTTAATGCCACCAACATTGACGTCCCAAGAATGAATTTAACAAAAACGATTGATGGATTTAATAGCCAAATAGATGGAAACTTTTTCCTTTTGGAGGGAGAATCCAGAAGTGAGCCTAACCTTAAAATTGACAGTTGGTTGTTCAGGGAATGATGCCTGGAGCACTTCTTCACATACAGGATAGTGAAAATCTGGAACACTCATCCCCTTCTTTCCTACCACCCCCTCAAAAAGGCTGTCGATGTTCGAGGTCAGTTGAAATTTTCAAGACTGAGATTGATCGATTTTTGTTAGGCAAAGGATTTGAGGAGATATGGAGCAAAGGTGCAGAACAGCAATGATCTAACTGGCTGTTGGTAAATCCATCTGGGATTGTAATTGGGTTAAGTTCAAAAATGGTTAAGGAGAGCCCCTCACAGGCTGGCTGAAAGACCAACAAGGTTCTTGGATTTTATCCAATGCCTCCGAACTTCTCACCATCCTGTATCTGAGCTTTGTCAATTTCATCCAAATTCTGAGGCTACTATTGACACTGACCATCTGGAATTCAGCATAGCCACACCTGTGATGTGCCTAACGTCTGCTGAATGTTATCTATTCATTACCCAAATTTACTCAATATCCTTGACAAAAACAACTTGCATTTATTTGTCTTAGATCATTTTACTATTTGTCAATTTATGTATAGCAGTGTTTTAAATTCCTGATGGGTAGAGCATCATGCAAATCCTGTGCGCAATAGCCTTAGCAGACAGGTTCTGCTGAACTTGGCATGCACGCATGCATTTATATAGCACGGTGAATATAGTAAAACATCCCAAGGCACTCAACAGGAGTGATTATCGAACAAAGCCTGACACCAAACAAAGGGATATTAGGACAGGTAACCAAAAACTTGGTCAAAGAGGCAGGTTTGAGGGAGAATGGAGGAGAGAAGTGAAGAGGTTTAGAGAGGGAATTCCAGAGCTTAGGGCCTAAGCACCTAAAGACATGTCTACCACTGGAAGAGTGATTAAAATTGAGAATGCAAATACTGGGCCATTCTTTATTAACAAGGCTGTGCACTGGACACATCGAGAAAAGCATCCTGTTATGAAATATTTTCAAATTTGTGTTCTGCTTCTTTCTCCAGATAAACATGACCCACTATATCAAACATCTCTCCTTTGGCAGTGATTATCCAGGAATAGTCAATCCTCTGGATGGAAGCAATATCACAGCACAACAAGGTAAGAGAAACAGTCTGAGACTTTGTGGGAAGGATTATGTAGATAGAGGAGAAAAAGGATACCGTGTACAAGTTTAAAGTTCATGCCCAAGTCACGAAAACTCATGGCATAAAGTGCTTTATATTTGAGTATCAGTGACAGTCCAGTTTATTAAAGGTTAAATAGACAGCAGGATGTGTTGATGACTTTGATTGGGCTCTGTTACCCCAATCATCTTCTGAAGTTGCTGATTCTTTCAACAGGAAAAGATCACATGGGTGGATGTCTTCTCTACTGCCTCTCTGAAGCAACTGTTATTTTTATACATGTAATGAACGACTGTGGGTGGCACCCCACAAGTCAAGCCAGCTTCTGTCCTTACTCAGGGTCCACGCATGTACTCTCAGTAAGGCTCACTCTAGAATGGTCAAATACAAAATTGGCCAATTCTGTCCACCCCACCTCAGGTAACCACCCCTATACTGTGTAACCACGGATAGAATGAATCCTCAACTGAATGAATTTTCAGCACCTCAAAGACTTCACCTTGGGGATAAACCAATGCTTTTGAGGCCAAAAATGTTCCAACCGCAAGCCTTAATTAGCCACGGAACAAGCCCAAATGCTTTAGAATCATACAGCACAGGACTTTCAACCCGTGCCAGTTCTTTGAAAGAATTGTCCTACTGCCCCTGCTCTTTCTCCATAATCCTGTATTTATCCAATTCCCTTTCAGATGTTACTATTGAACCTGCTTCCACCATTGTCAAGCAGTGCATTCCACATCACAACTCAGTGTAAAAAAAAAACTATTTCCATGTCGCTTGCCAATTACAGGGTTCCTTAACTCAGTGTCCTCTGGTTACGGACCCTCCTGCCACTGGAAACAATTTCTCCTTACTTTGTCAAAACCTTTCACAATTTTGAACAGTTCACCCCTCCCTGCTCCAAAGAGAACAACCCCAGCTTCTCCACATAACTGAAGTTCCAAATCCCTGATTCCATTGTTAAATCTCCTCTGCATCCTTCCTAAAGTGTGATGCCCAGAATTTAACACACTACTCCAGTTGACACCTAATCAATGTTTTATAAAGATTCATCATAACCCCCTTCTTTTATTCTGTTTTTAATAGCCGCCTCAACTTGTCCTGACACATCTAAAGATTTGTGTCCATGCACCCCCAGATATCTGTTTCTGCTCACCTGTTAAAATCATACCATTTAGTTTACATTACCTCTCATTTTTCCTATCAAAATATATCACTTCACATTTCTTTAAATTTCATCTACATGTCTACTCATTTTCACTAATCTGCCACTATCTTCATTAAATATTATGAAGCAAAAGCTTTCCCTATTAGATAGTCACTGATATTTGCTTATCCTCTGTCCTGCCTGTGATATTTGTTGTTTTGTGTTATCATTTAAGACCCTTTAGAATTTCAGCTATTGTTAGAGAAACACCCAAACTTGATGCAATAGTAAATCATACACTTTAATCTCCATTATTATACAGCTGGTAATCAAGGGGACAGAGACAGGTGATACATTATCTGCAACACTTGAAATTTCAGCAGAAAGGAAAGAATGATTGTTAGCATCTGATTCCCATTCCAATCGCCATGAACGTTCCAAACGTGCCTCCACTCTGCATCATGGTCTTCCCAACACCACCCAGCAGCTCTCGACCTCTCAGCCCCAGCCTGGAAACCAAGCAAAAGTATTATTACACCCAATACGGCTGGAGCCTAACAAACACACACAATAACAGAACCTGACATGTGGGTAATAAGCTCAAGATTCTCAACCACACCCCTCCCTCCAATTCGGTGAGATGGAGCTATTCTACCAGAATGCAAACCAAGCTCAACTTCTCAGCCAGCAGGTAACACAGTGCCACCATTTACACTGCACAGCAATGGAGCCAAAATGTGTCAAGTTTGGTGGTTGCAGGGATGAACTTACTGGAACGACTTGGGAGTTTCAGTCTGGCTCAGTTACCTATATCTTCCGACCTGAGGTCAGTAGATTGTAGACATAAGCTTAGCTGGACACTCCGATGCTGTTGGGGTGGATTGTCCTTTCACTGAGACATTATACCAAGGTCTCCCTCCCCATAAGTTGCATTGGAAAGAACATGATCAAAGGAGCATTTTCATTTAAGAACACATGAAATAGGCACTGGAGTCACCAATATAGTCCCTCAAGCCTGCTCTGCCTTTCAGTAACATGGCTGATCTACCTCAACTTCAAATCTTTCACAGGTAACTGTAGTGGATTTAAAGCAAAGCTCTGATACTACGAGTGCAATCGGAGGCTGCATCTAATGAATAATATTTCATTCCAACTGTGATTTCTGACAGCAGCAAACAATCAAGATGGCCCCTTAGGTTTATCTCAAATTCCCATGTCCAGTTGGGGGTTCCTCTGCTGGGGAGGGAAACATTTAATCATGCTATACAGATTATATATAGCACCAAAAGTACAGCTCACCCTGGTCTAAGATTGCCATATCCGCAGCTCCATACTTTGACTTGGTGTTGAATAAAGAACAGTTTTTGCCCCGCTGTCAGCAGGGTCATGACTGTGGTGATCGAACCCATTTCACAGGGAGCTGGTGCTGGGCATTCTGAATTTTCAGCATCTGTGGAGGGGAGGCCGGTCTGGCAAGAACAGAACAAACTTGATTCGGCTCAGCCTAAATTTGATTTGGAGACACTGGAAGGGTATCTGTGTCAGCTGGTTAAGAAACCCCCATTTGTACTTGTGTTGAAAGGAAACAAAGGTAAGTACAGTTAACAATGATTATACTGACCTGAGGCATGAAAAACTGCCAAAAAGTGCACCAGCTGCCATGCCAACTGCACAGCCCATCATGAAGCCCATTTTAACTCTGTCAAAGCAGCTGGGCTGTGACTGCCCATACGGTCCCACTGTGACTGGCATCTAGAGAGAGACAGAGTGGTTGAAGAGTACCATGACTGATTACTAATTTGAGATCAGCCTGTATTCCAATGAAAATTCAGCCGTTGACAGCAATTCCTGTTTAAGATTGGGACTGGAACCAACATAAGATTTGATATTAATTGCCCACAATTCTGGATTTGTCTGTGCTTTCGAATGGGTTTAATATTTTTTAAAGCTGAGTGATAACTGACATCTAGGTCACAAATAGTTTTGAACATCACTGCAAGTTTATGGGTATAACTTCCTTTATTTTGACAGATTTTCAAAGCCTAATATCAATCGCACTGACTAAAATTTTCAAATGGTTCCAACCGATGCGTGGTTTTTACCAAATAGGTAATTTTACATTGTTCCAAAGCACTCTCCCATGTCAATAGTAGAGCCCAGTGAATAGTACAAGTATTGATGTTATTCACGTGCAATTATATATAACCAGTTGTTAATTTACAAGCATTTTGTTTCAATGTTAAGTTTGTCAAAAGGCCAAGTCAAAATATCAGTTCTTTGAGTCTAACTGGTTCCTGCAATTCCAGGGTCTAAACAAGAGGGGATAGTGACAGCGGAGGTGACCCCCCCTCCCCCACCCTGTACCCTCCCCGCACCCCTACCCGCTCCCTCCCCCACCCTGTACCCTCCCCCTACCCGCACCCCGTACCCCCTCCCCGCACCCCTCCCCTCCCCCACCCTGCACCCACCCCTACCCGCACCCCGTACCCCCTCCCCGCACCCGCTCCCTCCCCCTCTGTACCCCCCGTACCTCCCTCCTACCTACCCCCTTCCTCCTCCTCCCCTTCCCTCTCCCCCCTCCCACCCCTTACCCTCTCCCCCCTCCCACCCCCTACCCTCTCCCCCCTCCCACCCCCTACCCTCTCCCCCTCCCACCCCCTACCCTCTCCCCCCTCCCACCCCCTACCCTCTCCCCCCTCCCACCCCCTACCCTCTCCCCCCTCCCACCCCCTACCCTCTCCCCCCTCCCACCCCCTACCCTCTCCCCCCTCCCACCCCCTACCCTCTCCCCCCTCCCACCCCCTACCCTCTCCCCCCTCCCACCCCCTACCCTCTCCCCCCTCCCACCCCTACCCTCTCCCCCCTCCCACCCCCTACCCTCTCCCCCCTCCCACCCCTACCCTCTCCCCCCTCCCACCCCCTACCCTCTCCCACCCCCTACCCTCTCCCCCCTCCCACCCCCTACCCTCTCCCCTCCCACCCCCTACCCTCTCCCCCCTCCCACCCCCTACCCTCTCCCCTCCCACCCCCTACCCTCTCCCCTCCCACCCCCTACCCTCTCCCCCCTCCCACCCCCTACCCTCTCCCCCCTCCCACCCCCTACCCTCTCCCCCCTCCCACCCCCTACCCTCTCCCCTCCCACCCCCTACCCTCTCCCCCCTCCCACCCCCTACCCTCTCCCCCCCCCACCCCCTACCCTCTCCCCTCCCACCCCCTACCCTCTCCCCCCTCCCACCCCCTACCCTCTCCCCCCTCCCACCCCCTACCCTCTCCCCCCTCCCACCCCCTACCCTCTCCCCCCTCCTCCTCCACCACTTTGCCCTCCCCCGTCCTTTTGTCCGGGCTGCCGTGTAGCTCGGTCCCCGCTGAGCTGCGGCCTGCTCCGTATCCCCGGCGCTGCCTGAGTTACGCGGCTCCGGCTCCGGCTCCGGCTCCCCGAGTGCGGACGGGGCTCGGGTTTCACTCACCGCCGACGTGCGTTCGGAGTCTCAGCGCATCAGGCGGCCATCTTACCCCGCGGGAAGTGACGCCAGCGGGCCGGAAATACGGCCGGGAACGAGGCGGGGGGGGGGGGTGGGGGCAGATCACGTGCTCTGGCTTCGGCCCTCCCCATTCCCCTGGCCCCGCCCCCACTGCATCGTTGTGCTGTTGGCTCCAGAGCTTCCCTGGGAGCAACTCCAGCTAGTGCGCCACCCATCGCTCTAACTGGTTATTGCAGCCTGTCATGGCCTTTGCTCTCAATGGAGTGGTTTCCTTTGCTAATGGTTCTGTTGCCTTTTTGATCCCAACATACGTGCACCTCGCATTCCGTGTGTCAATGGACATCTGGATATTCTGGCAAAGTTGTAAGCAGTAGTCACTGGTGCAGGACTTCACAGGCTGTTGGACATGGATCAGCTCTTAGTGCATTTGGAGTCTTCTTGCCCAGATCTCTCTTATAATTAAATAAAGTGCATCACTTGGCTTAAAAGGCAGGTTTCAGTGTTTTTCTGCATTTGCTTCCTATGTAGAGAGCATGATAAACGGTGATAGATTGGGAAATGTTGATGTACAAAGGGACCTGGGTGTCCTTGTACACCAATCACTGAAAGCGAGAATGCAGGTGCAGCAAGCAGTGAAGACGGTAAATGGTGTGTTGGCCTTCATTGTGAGAGGACTTGAGTACTGCAGCTGTACAGGGCACTGGTGAGACCACACCTGGAGTATTGTGTACAGTTTTAGTCTCCTCATTTAAGAAAGGATATACTTACCATAGAGGGAGTGCAACAAAGGTTCACCGGATTGATCCCTGGAATGGCAGGATTGTCGTATGAGGAGAGATTGGGCTCTATTCACTGGAAGAATGAGAGGGGATCTCATTGAAATGTATAAAATTCTGACAGGGCTGGACAGACTGGATGTAGGGATGATGTTTCCTCTTGCTGGGGAGTCCAGAACAATGGGCCACAGTCTCAGGATATGGGGTAGTCCTACTCCTGTTCATATTTTCTATGATTCAATGATATTGTAGATGGTGTCTCAAAGTATACAACATATTGCTTCTGCACCCTATTTGGCAATGCCAGTGAGCATCTGTTCAATCGAGTTGAGGAACTCAAGTAGTGTCCAAGTTCATTTATCTTTTCCAAACCATGATGCCTGTGGCAAGAGGGCCATGCCCCTGGTCCACGCCCACTCTTGTATTGAAATCCCCCAGTAGATCAAGATGTTCTGACTTAGAGATTCTGCTGATAGCAGCGTAAAGCTCCTGCAGAACTGGCCTTCCATCTCTAGTGGAACAGAGTTCCTGAACACAGACATTCCTGATATTAACTGAATAACGTGGATGCTTTTTTAACATTCATTCACGGGATGTGGGCATTGCTGGGTAGGCCAGCATTTATTGTTCAGAGGACATTTTAAGAGTCAACGACTGTGGGCCTAGAGTCACATGTAGGACCAGGTAAGGACAGCAGCCCTTCCCCAAAACCAGATTTTTATTGAATTCAAATCTCACCATCTGCCATGGTGGGATTCAAGACCCCAGAGCATTACCCTGAGTGTCTGGAAGACTAGCCCAGTGACAATACCACTGTCCCACCACTTCCTCCAGGATTGAGAATCTGATGATAGAGAGAACATGTTCTGAACCATTTGTGGTTCATCGAGAGTGGTGACTTCCTTACAGGGAAGCCTATATATACTCTGCTTACACGGTTCCCCCGATCTCTTCCTCTGCCAGATGAGCATGTAATGTTTCTCTTTCAGTGATCCGCTCTTCAAATTCACTGAATGTCAGGAAAATATTATATTTTCATAATGTTGCTGGAATTTATTGTGAGGTGGGGGAGTTAATTGAATTAAAGACAGTTGGTCTGAAGGCTTTGACATATCAGAAAAGAATCTAGGTTTGAAATGTTAAATAGGTAAACATGGCTGAAGTTCAAAATGTGAAGTATAAAGGGGAAATTTGCATTTTTCGGTAAACCAGAGTAATTTGAATTTTAAAAGAGAGGGTGAAATGTTACACATAGCCAGAAGAAGCCAAACAGTCTGTTTATTTTTCCCAAAGCTTACTGATAAAATTGGTCCTGTGAGAGATTTTTATTAGAAAAGTAGAGTTGAAAAGACATATTGGGACAATGGGATTTACATTAAAAAGGGAGAAATCTGTATAAAGGAGATGAGGTTATGTGTAAGAGGAAGGCATTCAAGTGTGAAAAGCCTCCAGCTTCTAAGCCTCAAGTTGCTGTCCACACAAACTGAATTGAAGAAAACTCACGTTGAATTTGACTGTTCAGGGTATCGTGTTACTTTGCCTTGGTCTTTTAACATCTGTTTTTTACTGTTACCTTAACAGAGGTGTAACTGGGAGTCAGATTAACTCAGGGCTCTCAGTTATCATAATAGTAATTTGCAAACCTATGTATGTGCTCATACATATTAATAAAAGTTTAATTTAGTTTTGTAAGAAACCTATAAGACTCAGTGGTCTTATTAGTACTGAATTCAAGGCACGCATCTCAAAATAAATACTAATGATAGAATAGTTGTGACAGTTGTTTCAAGTTTCCCTCTGGGATTTGAGGAGCTCAGCATTTACCATCAGCTGGGCCAGAACATGAAGCTCAGTACTTCTGGATTGAAGTTGATTTTTCAAAAACTTCAGTGGATTTTATGAACAAATTTGCAGGAAAATTTGTTTGGTGAATGGTTTTGGTCTGTTTCTGGATCAAAGAGTCCAAATTACCAAATGCGAGGCAACATATTAATCTTTGCTTCATCTCTTGCAGCTTCCATGATGTTTCAATACTTTGTGAAAATAGTCCCAACAATTTATGTGAAGTTGGATGGTGAGGTGAGCTCTGGCATCTTATCTCATTCTGTATTTTATATCTCACGGGTTTAATGTCTAATCCAAAAGATGGCACCACCTGCAGTGCAGCACTCCTTCAGTACTGACCCTCCGACAGTGCGGCGCCCCCTCAGCGCTGACCCTCTGACAGTGCAGCACTCCCTCAGTACTGACCCTCTGACAGTGCAGCACTCCCTCAGCACTGACCCTCTGACAGTGCAGCACTCCCTCAGTACTGACCCTCTGACAGTGCAGCACTCCCTCAGTACTGACCCTCTGACAGTGCAGCACTCCCTCAGTACTGACCCTCTGACAGTGCAGCACTCCCTCAGTACTGACCCTCTGACAGTGCAGCACTCCCTCAGTACTGACCCTCTGACAGTGCAGCACTCCCTCAGTACTGACCCTCTGACAGTGCAGCACTCCCTCAGTACTGACCCTCTGACAGTGCAGCACTCCCTCAGTACTGACCCTCTGACTGTGCTGCACTCCCTCAGTACTGACCCTCTGACAGTGCGGCGCTCCCTCAGTACTGACCCTCTGACAGTGCAGCTCTCCCTCAGTACTAACCCTCTGACAGTGCGGCACTCCCTCAGTACTGACCCTCTGACAGCGTGGCGCCCCCTCGGCGCTGACCCTCCGACACTTCACTTTGCTTCATATCTCTCACTCTGAACTTGGTGCCTTCCTCCCATCCCCAATTCTTCTCTGTAAAAGCAAAATACTGTGGGCACTGGAAATCTGAAATAAAAACAGAAAATGCTGGGAAACCTCAGCAGGTCTGGCAGCCTCTGTGGAGAGAGAAACAGAGTTAATGCTTCAAGTCTGTATGACCCTCCTTCAGAGCTGAATAGAAGTAGCAATGTGATGAAATTTAAGGGGGTGAAGCTGGATAGAAGATTTTGAGTGAACCTGCCTTCAGTTTGAATGCATGTTTCAGAGACCAAAGCGTTTGAGAATGCACAATGTCTGTCAGTCCCCCTCCTTCCTCTGGTCTGGGTGGTGCCACTAGCTGGGATGTGTTGAACTGTCACTGCCAAAGTGCTCAGCTGTCTTTTAAATAGCCGGTCCTGACTTACTGCGCTTTGGCTCTAGGTGGTGAGGACAAACCAATTTTCAGTCACACGACATGAGAAAGTGGCGAATGGACTGATTGGAGACCAGGGTCTCCCCGGAGTCTTTGTGCTTTATGAGCTTTCTCCAATGATGGTAAAATTTACAGAAAAACACAGGTATGTCAAATCTACATGGTATCCATTGTATCGTGTTTCAACCTGTGCAACCTGAATATCAGATTTTTTTTTATGTTCAGTGAATATTGAAGTTTGATTGGGTATTTGAACTGGAAGTGATGCTGAATTGGATTTGTTCAACACTAAAATCCCCAAGGGATGTTTCTAAGTAATGCTGATCATTCCGCACACACCACTAACCCAATGATTGTTGTGTTACAGATCATTCACGCATTTTCTCACTGGTGTCTGTGCCATTATTGGAGGAGTATTTACAGGTAATGACAGTTGGACTGTTGCTGAGTTTATTGCAGATCCTTGGTCAGTTAGTGGAACAGCAGTGTGGTATCTCACAGTCAAGAATGTGAGTAGGTGCTGTATCTCACAGTGAGCCATAGTTCAGTGTGATATATGCTCCACAATAGCCTTCCATTTGTCCAGTGCAGTTTCAAGGGGTTACTGCCTCAGTCCAGCCTCTAAAATGTGCTGTATAGACTTTGTGATAAGTCACTGCCCTGTAAAAGTATTTAATTATGCATGAATTGCATAGAGATGTTCATCAGTGATGGGCTGTGATGTAAATGATGAATATTAGTTCCCCTTTCTACAGGTTTGTGAGCAATACCAATAGACATGAAAACCTCCTCAAAACTTCACTAATTCTTTAGTGAGTTTGTGACAATCACCCAACATAGTGTATTTTGTGTAAACACTGTCCATGGTTGGTGAGCTACCCTGTGTGATATTGAAAGATTCAGAGCAACTCACTCTGAGCAGGTTCATGGCCTCCGCTGAGGTAATGGTAGAGCTGCTAAACTTGACCTCATGCCCTGGGCCAATGGCCCTTCTGCTGGTTGCTACTCAGGAACTCCCAGGAGGAAAAGTTCGTGTGAATATTGAGCTTGACTGTGATGTCTTGTAGAGTTAAATAGCCTATTGGCACTGTTGGGGAACACAGTCAATGCAACAGAGTACACCTGTAGTACGCGTGCACACACATACGTACATGCACGTGCGCACACACACACACACACACACACACACACACTCACTCTCTCTCTCTCTCTCTCTCTCTCTCTCTCTCTCTCTCTCTCTCTCTCTCTCTCTCTCATAGGGTAAGGTAGCATAGTGATTATGTTACTGGACCCAGTAATCTAAAGGCCTGGACTAATGATCCGATGATATGAGTCCAAATCCCACCTTGGCAGCTGGGGGATTTAAGCTTGATTAAATAAACCTGAAATTAAAAGCTAGTCTCAGTAACGCTGATCATGAAACTACTGGATTGTAAAAACCCATCCAGTTCATTAATGTTCTTCAGAGAAGGAAATCTGTCCTTATCTGCTCTGGCCTATGTATGACTCCAGATTGAGAAGTGGTTGTCTTTTAACTATTCTCTGAAATGGCCAGCAAGCCATACAGTTGTATTTAAAAAGCCTGACAAGTAGTCAAAGGTTATAGGGGTTAGACAGGAAAGTACAGGCCGCAGTCAGGTCAGCCACGATCTTATCAAATGGCAGAGCAACCTCGAGGGGCCAGATGGCCGATTCCTGCTCCTAGTTACGTTTATATGTTCACAATCTTCTCAAGGGTGACTAGGGATTGGGAGCGAACACTGGCCTTGTTCACAGTGCCCATATCCCATGCAGAAATAAAAATCACATGCGTACACACACAAACGTGTAAGTGTATTAGCACATGGAGCTCCATTCCATCGTATAATGTTCATTTCCATGTACACAGAGTTATCCTTCCTATAATGGACTATCTCTCTTGCAGTGGCGAGCCTGATTGACTCATTGATCTATCACTCTGCCCGTGCCATCCAGAAGAAGATCGAGCTGGGGAAAGCCGTGTAGCTTGGGGCTGCTAACTGGTGACAGCTGAGCTAACTGGACAGGCTCCCTGTGGATATCTCTGTGTAAGACGGATCAAGCAGCTGGATAAACTGGGCCAGGTTTCACTGGGACCGTTCAGATTAGTCCGTTTACACTGAAATAATGCCTGACATATACCTGATTCTGAAGCTGGATGTTTGGGAGGGAATGTAATTGATAAAATGTGGTGAGCAGGTTTATTTCTGTTTGTGATCTTGATCTTTAAAGGTGAATCCTTACAATCGCACTCTATAAATCCTCTCATTTCCTGAACCGTGCCTGCCCACTCTTCTGAACTTCCCTGCTCAGACACAACTGCTTATTGGCTGATTGTTCTCAGACACAGTCAGTCCCAGCGATGGTCACAACAGAGAGAGAAACAGACCCACTGCTTCATCTGTATAACTTCTCAGGACCTGCTCCCCAACCCAACCCACTCCCCACCCAATAAGTGAAGTCCCAGGTTCAGTTCCTGTCCTATACCGTACTAGTTGCTTTAGGATACCGCCTGGGAGTGTTTGATGGGGACGGTGTAGAGGGAGCTTTACTCTGTATCTAACCGTGTGCTGTACCTGCCCTGGGTGTGTTTGATGGGGATGGTGTAGAGGGAGCTTTACTCTGTATCTAACCCCGTGCTGTACCTGTCCTGGGAGGGTTTGATGGGGACCGTGTAGAGGGAGCTTTACTCTGTATCTAACCCTGTGCTGTACCTGTCCTGGGAGTGTTTGATTGGGACAGTGTAGAGGGAGCTTTACTCTGTATCTAACCCCGTGCTGTACCTGTCCTGGGAGTGTTTGATGGGGATGGTGTAGAGGGAGCTTTACTCTGTATCTAACCCCGTGCTGTACCTGTCCTGGGAGTATTCGATGGGGACATAGGTAAGTGAAATAAAGTTTCTGACAGCAGTCCCTGAATTTGAGCCAAAAAAGTAACTTAAAAAAAAACTTCATTACTTCCTCAAATTGTTAAAATTTGGCAATGTACTATTTTAATGTGAGTTCTTTTTTTTAAAGGAAATATTTGTATTCAGATTTTTGCTACTGAGCATTTCATTTCTTTAACTAAACCAGTTTTCCTGGGTGATTATCCAGAGGAATCACAAACATTCCCCATGGGCACTGACGATTGTTCTGTTTTGTGAGTTTAGCCCTAAGTATTGTGCCGGTCTGAGCAAGGTTGGAAGCTGCTAACAGGAGTGGATGCCTGTGGAGTGTTCTTGAGGTCAGGATTAACCTAGTACTCTTAGTATTAGGAATACAGAAATTAATAAAATGGGGAATACTCTGGAGGTGATAATGAGATGATGAGAGTTGACAATGGGATTGGTTTCACTCAGATATTCAGATTTCTGGGATGAGGTACCATGATTACAGTTATACTTTATTTTCTCAGTTTCCCTTCTAACATTTTGACTTTTGCATGTCTGTGGCCTGAGGTGTTTTTGTGTGGAAGGACAGATTGTATGAGGGGTTAACTGAGCAGTTTACGATGGGAGAAGATGATAGTTGGGCAGAGCATAGTGAGAGGGGAAAGCAGCAGAGCCTGGAGGGGTAGGATTGGGTTGAGGTATGGAGGGGGGTTATTGAGAGGCAGTTTGGAGGGGCCGGGCGAGGTGGTGGAGGGGGTGGTGAGCTGTGGAGGGGCAGACGGCAGGTTGTGAAAGGAACAGCAGAGTGTTGGTGTGCCAGTGCATGGAGAGGGCAGTGCAGAGAGAGAAAGAGAGAGATTTACTGTGATGAAGAAAAATTGAGGTAGTTCTGATAATTGAGGGTCTGGGGAGAAACCCTCACAGTTTCCAAATGGAAGAAGCTGTAGTGGCCAAACATTCTGTCCCCAAAACTCAACATGAAAGTGAAGGTAAATGGGAGAAAAATTTTTTTTTTGGACTGTGTTGTAAAATTAAACCAAAATAAAAATCAGATTTATTTTTAAATGTTGTTTGTTTTGAAATTATTGACCAATATAAAACCACAAATGAGAATAAGATTATATTTTGAATTTTTTATCCAAATTTTCACAGAAGACATGAGCAACAGAGACAGTGAAGCCAGATTAGTAACTTTGGTTTAATTGTGTGATATGTTAAAGGAGTTTGGAGTAAGTGACAATTATCACAGCTCAGAGAGGGGCAAGGGAGCAGATTAGTGAGTAACTAATAACCATTGACTTTGATAAACTCTTTGTTTCACTTAGAAGGCTTTTCACAAAAGTTATGCACAAAAGCATATAAATTAAAATGTGTTTGAGATCTGAAATTATGGGATTAGAAAGATGGATGTGGATGATTATTTTAAAATGACACAGTCAGATTGATTGCATCAACATACTGACCTGACATTCACCAGCTGTGAGGTCAAGCTATTGAAGATGTAACCTGCTCCTCAATACTGCTGGACAGCAGATGCATCACACAGGAACATTCTGGAAAAATCCCGGTAGGAACCAACAGGAAGCAGGTGGAATTGTGTCCTCGATAAATTTGGTTTCTCTTCTTGCCCTTAAACCAGGAAAGGATTGTGTAACCTGACAAACCTGGGGGATGGGGTAGAAAACAATCTTGAATCAGAATCACAGTGCAGAAGAGGCCCTTCGGCCCATCGAGTCTGCACCGATGTGAGAAACACCTGACCTACCTACCTAATCCCATTTACCAGCACTTGGCCCATTGCCTTGAATGTTATGACTCCTCCAGTATTGAATTTGATGTGGCTTCTATAGAATGACATTTTTAAACAATGAACATTATCGGGATACAAGGGAAATCCTGTTTGACAAATTTATTATGGATTTTTGAAGATGTAACTGGTAGAGTAAATAAAGGGGAGCTGGGAGATGTTATGTATTTGGATTTCCAAAAGACATTCGATAAAGGTGCCACACAAAAGAAAATTTAAGATAAGGACTCAAGGAGTTGGGGTAACACATTAGCATGAATAGAAGATTGGTCAACGGACAGAAAGCACAGAGTAAGGAGTAGTGTCCTCGGCCCAGCATCTTCAGCTGCTTCATCAATGACCTTCCTTCCATCATAAGGTCAGAAGTGGGGATGTTCATTGATGATTGCACAATGTTCAGCACCATTCACGACTCCTCAGACACTGAAGCAGTCCATGTCCAAATGCAGCAAGACCTGGACAATATCCAGGCTTGGGCTGACAAGTGGCCAGTAACATTCGCGCCACACAAGTGTCAGGCAATAACCATCTTCAATAAGCGAGAACCTAACCATCGCCCCTTGACATTCAATGGCATTACCATCACTGAATCCCTCACTATCAACATCCTGGGGTTACCATTGACCAGAAACTGAACTGGGCTAGCTATATAAATTCTACAAGAGCAGGTCAAAGGCTAGCAATCTTGCAACAAGTAACTCACCTCCTGACTCCCCAAAGCCTGTCCACCATCTATAAGGCACAATTCAGGAGTGTGATGGAATACTCTCCACTTGCCTGGATGATTGCAGCTCCCACAACCCTCAAGAAGCTTGAAACCGTCCAGGACAAAGCAGCCGCTTGATTGGCACCACATCCACAAACATTCACTCCCTCCACCACTGACGCACAGTAGCAGCAGTGTGTACCATCTACAAGATGCACTGCAGGAATTCACCAAGGCTCCTTAGACAGCACCTCCCAAGCCCACAACCGCTACCATCTAGAAGGACAAGGGCACCTGGAAGTTCCCTTCCAAGCCACTCACCATCCTGACTTGGAAATATATCACCGTTACTTTGTTATCACTGGGTCAAAATCCTGGAACTCCCTTCCTAACAGCACTGTGGGTGTACCTACACCACATGGACTGCAGCGGTTCAAGAAGGCAGCTCACTACCACCTTCTCAAGGGCAATTAGGGATGGACAATAAATGCTGGGCCCAGCCAGTGACGCCCACATCCCGTGAATGAATTATTAAAAAATGGGGCATTTTCACATTGACAGGCTGTGACTAGTGGACTTCCACAAGGATCAGTGCTGGGCCCTTAGCTATTTACAATGCATTGGAGACAGTACAGTGAATGTTCATCAAATTGGTCCCTGGAGTGAGAGGTTTGTTCTATGAGAGGCTGAGTAAGTTGGGTCTATACTGTCTGGAATTTAGAAGAATGAGAGGTAACCTCATTGAAACATAGCTGATTCTGAAGGGGTTTGACCGGGTAGGTACGGAGAGCTTGTTTCCCCTGTCTGGGGACCCAGAACATGCAGCACAGATGCGGGTTAGGGGGGCGATTATTTAGGACAGAGAAGAGGAAAAAAGTTGTCACTCAAAGGGTTGTGAATCTTTGGAATTCTCTACCCCAGAGGGTTGTGGATGGTGTTGAATACATTTAAGGCTGGGATAGACAGGTCTGTGATCTCTCGGGATCGAGGGATATGGAGGGTGGTGGGGAAGTGGGGTTGAGGCAGCAAATCAGCCATGCTCGTATTGGATGGCAGAGCAGGCTCGAAGGGCTGAGTGGCCTACTCCTGCTCCTATTAAAGAGCATAATACTGCAGATGCTGGAAATCCAAAATTAAATCAGAGAATTTTGGAAACAATCTGCAGGTCTGGTAGCATCTGTGAAGTGAGAAATAGTTAACGTTTCAGATCTGGGAGCCTTTGTCAGGACGGAGTACTTAGGATGAAGGAGAAGCAAGAATGAACAAAAGGGGAAGGTCTATGATGGGGTGAAAGGCAGGAGAGATTAAATGACAAAAGGCAGAATGATGCTAAGCAAAAGGAGATGATAATGGTAAAAGCAAAATACTGCGGATGCTGGAAATCTGAAACAAAAACAAAAATAGCTGGAAAAACTCAGCAGGTCTGACAGCGTCTGCAGAGAGGAGCACAGTTAACGTTTTGACTCCGTATGACTCTTCATCAGAACTAAGGAAATAGAGAAAAGAGGTGAAATATAAGCTGGTGGGGGGGGGGGGGGACATTTGGAGGTGGATGGGGAGCCAGTGATAGGTCGAGGTACAGAAGAGGTTGCCAAAGATGTCATAAACAAAAGGACAAAATTGTGTTGATGGTGGTGATATTATCTAAGGAATGTGCTACTGGGGACATTAAGGGTAGGAAGCAGGACAAGCTAGTGGCAGATGGCCCTAGTGGGGGTGGGGTGAAGGGAAGGGAAGGGATCAAAATAGGCTAAAAGGTAGAGATAAAACAATAGATCGAAATAAATTTAAAAATAGTTGGGAAAAGAAAAATATATTTTTTTAAAATGATAAATTATTGGAAAAGGGGGATCGGAAATGGGGGTGGGGATGGAGGAGAGAGTTCATGATCTGAAGTTGTTGAACTCAATTTTCAGTCCGGAAGGCTGTAAAGTGCCTAGTCGGAAGATGAGGTGCTGTTCCTCCAGTTTGCGTTGAGCTTTGCTGGAACAATGCAGCAGGCCAAGGACGGACATGTGGGCATGAGAGCAGGGTGGGAACGATCCCTATGGAATGCTGCTGGGGGGGGAGGTGAAGGGAAGATGTGTTTGGTGGTGGCATCATGCTGGAGTTGGCGGAAATGGCGGAGGATGATCCTTTGAACACGGAGGCTGGTGGGGTGATAAGTGAGGACAAGGGGGACCCTATCATGTTTCTGGGAGGGAGAGGAAGTTGAGGGCAGATGCCACCACCATTTCTGCCAACTCCAGCACGATGCCACCACCAAACATATCTTCCCTTCACCTCCCCACAGGGATCGTTCCCTCCATGACACCCTGGTCCACACCTCCATCACCCCCTACACCTCAACCCCCTCCCACAGCACCTTCCCATGCAACCGCAGAAGGTGCAACACCTGCCCCTTTACTTCCCCCCCTCCTCACCGTCCAAGGGCCCAAAAACTCCTTTCAAGTGAAGCAGCATTTCACTTGTACTTCCCTCAACTTAGTCTACTGCATTCGCTGCTCCCAATGTGGTTTCCTCTACATTGGAGAGACCAAACGCAGACTGGGTGACCGCTTTGTAGAACACCTTCGGTCTGTCCGCAAGAATGACCCAAACCTCCCTGTCGCTTGCCATTTCAACACTCCACCCTGCTCTCATACCCACATGTCTGTCCTTGGCTTGCTGCATTGCTCCAGTGAAGCTCAACGCAGACTGGAGGAACAGCACCTCACCTTCTAACTAGGCACTTTACAGCCTTCCGGACTGAATACTGAGTTCAACAATTTCAGATCATGAGCTCTCTCCTCCATCTCCACCCCCTTTCTGATCCCCCTTTTTCCAATAATTTATAATTTAAAAAAAAGAAAATTCTCTTTCCTACCTATTTTTAAATTTATTTCAATCTATTCTTTTATCTCTACCTTTTAGCCTATTTCGATCCCTTCCCCCCACCCCACCCCCACTAGGGATACCTGTACTTTGCTCGTCCTGCTTTCTACCCTTAATGTCACCATTAGCACCTCCTTTAGCTAATATCACCACCGTCAACACCTCTTTGACCTTTTGTCTATGACATTTTTGGCAATCTCTTCATTGCCTCTACCTATCACTGGCCCCTCTATCCAGCTCTACCTGTCGCTCCCACACCGCCCCCCCTCCCCCCACCTTTAAACTAACTTATATTTCACCTCTTTTCTGTATTACTTAGTTCTGTTGAAGAATCATACGGACTCGAAACGTTAACTGTGTTCCCCTCTGCAGATGCTGTCAGACCTGCTGAGTTGATAATGGGAGAAGTAAGGAAACCAAATGTGGGTTGAGGAGCGGTGTAAATGACAACAGCAGAATCATCACCAACAGCGGCTGTCCAAAACAAAGGCAGAGGTCGTGATCTGAAATTGAATGTTGAGTCCTGAACATGTTTTATTAACATTATTGGGATGTTGGTTGTTGGTAACGTGAATACAGCTGAATCACCAACTCTGACCACACGAGGACGGCAGATACACACAGGTCTAAAGAGACTGATTGTCTCCTCCGACTGGTCAAAGGTCCATTTTCCCACCCCTCACAGCTTCAGGTCACCGTTTGGTGATGAGGGTTTTATATGAGGTGCTGTTTGGTGTTTGATGTTGGCCTGGCCTCCAATTAACCCTAATCCTTTCTGACCCTAGAGCCAGCGAGGGTCAGAGTGGGTGAGATCAAAGAGCCCTGGGCTTTGGCCGGTGAGTTGGAGCAACACAGGAAGATCGAGGCTATGGGTCCAAGTTCTCGAAAGAATAGCGAGTGAGTGCAGCTGTTTCCCTGAGAGCTGGGAGGATCCTGAGCCTTGTTTACCTCTCACAGCCATGAGTGGCCACAGCTCCTCACAGAGGCCACAACCTGTTCCAGCTCCGGGGGGAATTGGGACTCAGTCCAGGACCCAGATCGGTCATTTCCTGCCTCAGTCCTTTCAGCTCATTCCTCAATCGGTGACCCACACTCCAGGCGTTTCCCTGTTACAGGGATCAGAGTGGGGGGGGGGGGGGTGAAGGGGGCGGGGTTGTGAGGGGGGTGAGGGGGGGGTGAAGGGGGTGTGGGGGGGGTGACGGGTGTGAGGGGGTGACAGGGGTGAAGGGGGTGAGGGGGTGACGGGGGTGAAGGGGGTGGGGTTGTGAGGGTTGTGAGGGGGGTGAGGGGGGGTAGGGGGGGTGGGGGGGGTGAAGGGGGTGAGGGGG